>NW_009221171.1:6020-77235 GCF_000690835.1 Fulmarus glacialis | reverse complement strand
GAGTGTCATCTTGGGACATGCATTATCTTACCTCATTAGTATGTTGTATAAGGGAAGAGCTAACAATTATAATTAATCACACAAGCAGTTAAAAAACCTGCTGTAGCTAGACTAAGCTTACGGATTCAGGAGTATTCTGTGCTGATAATATACTTTCTTAGTGTTGCCTGTTAAACCTTCAAAGATATGCCTTGCCTCTTCTTGTGTGCATGGAGTAGAAAACCTGATAAAGAGAATTTTTTTAAAAAAATTTGTGTACACCACCCATGACAGTGGTATTTCAGTGCATGGTCATTGTTCCCGAGTAAGTCCTGAGTATCTGCCCAGTGGCTATCTTAATACAGAAAAATGAATGGATAACGCCTATGATGGAAAACATAAATAGGGACAGTTTGTTCACAGTGAATGCGGCTAGTGGGATGGAACGTTGTGATATAAGTGGAGTCTAATTTTGTTTGGCCTAGTCTTACAGACTACAGATAACAAAAAACTGATTTTGTTTTTATAAATATTTTTTCACTCTCAGTCCCTATAGTTGAATGCTAACAACTGAAAGAATGGTTCATACCAAAACCAGTTTGTGGAAGAGATGTCTATGCAGCAAATGAGAAGTTAGTTGTGCTAGATCTACGACTTGCTAAAACTAGGCAGGCATCATTTGCTGTAGAAAAGAAATACTTTTTCTCTCCAGCAACTATATACACCAAACTGCTGAAAACGTGCACTAGTGAGAAAGGCCACTGGCTGCAACGAGGTGTTGAACTTTCTGGTGCAAATTAATATATGGGAATTTTATATATTTTTTCAAAGAAAGGCATTCTACACTATAGGCATTTTAGCTTTATGCGTGTATGAAACAAGCAAATATAAACAAGAAGATACACCATTGTTTTAATGATGTTTACGCAGAATATGACTACAGAGCCTGATGAGATACTTTCTATATGAAGAAAAAACCCATTTCATTCTACATTGCTTTGAAATTAGAAGTTTTTCAGCTAAGACTCAACAGTGTGGTAACCTCTGTTTGCATGTCTGAACCTAAATTTCTACAACACAGTAACATCAGATGAGATCAAGGATACTCTTGAATGAGCAACCAGTTTTGCTGTCATTTGTGTCCCCCAGAGTGCCTCCCAGCAGCAGTCTCATTTAGGGCTTCCCAGAACTGCTCTGTCACAATGCCAAGAGTGGTGGGCACCATCCTCTTCTCACACCACTGAAATGATACTGCTGGTTTCATGTCACCCTTCAGCAGGCTGAAATGATTGCTCAGGAAGCTGGTGCAGCTAATGGAGGTTTAAGGAGGTGTTGACACTTCTTATTTGAGTGCACTTGTTAATTAAATGTGAAATGAAAGCACACATTGCAGCAATAATCTGAGAGAAGACATGGCATTAAGCACTCTGCCAACTCCTGATCAGAAGAATGATAGACCTGAAGTTATATGGGAAATACTAGATTTCAAAGAAAAAATTTAAACTTTCCTGCTAAAGAACATACATTTCCATGGAGATATTATTTTATACATGCAATATTGAAGACCATTTCTCCCTTTCCTCCATTTCTGTACCTCTGGAACAAACAAGATCAGATGAGATTTATGGTGGAGAGATGACAGGTTTGAAGCCTAATCTGCCTCTAGGGCACTAGTGGTTATTGATATCATGACAGGCCTTCTCCTTTTGCTGCACTGCATTTCATGACTCAGTTGTCATTAGTGATTGCAATGTTTAGGAATATATGCCCATGCAGTCTTGCTGCTAAACTGACAACAGGGAAGACCCTCTATTCTGATTTTGCACTGTCCTTTAGGGAACGGAACTGAAGCCCTACCAGGGATCCCGGTTGCTGGTTCTCTGATGCACATGAGTTAAGTTGCATTGCCTGAGACCCAGGGCTCTGTATGGGTGGCTTGAGTCAATATTGTCTGCAGTCAACAGAAGAATCTCATTGATTTTAATAGCGCATTGGAACTGTTCCTTGGCCCACAGTTTGGGCTTTGAAACAAGTAAACGGAGTTGGAACACTGGATTTATTTTAAGCTGTAAAATTGGTGTTAAATATATTTGAGGTTAACCATATGTTAATGACATTAAATGAAAGATTGAGTAAGTCAAATAAATGTAAGTGATAGTTCTTGGAAGCATTTAACCTGTCTGTAACCATGACAAGAAAGTGAAAATTCTTAAGACCATTTTTGGTTTCTGCATATAAATTAGCTGAGTTTAATTGAAATCCTTCAGAACCTGACTTTAGCATAGGTCACTGCTTTTACCTTCAGTTTATTAAATTTTTATGTCTCCCATATTCTATGCATTTAGTTTTCCAGTAAATGACCACAGTACAGTAGTTTCCCAGCAGTGATGTAATACTACAGAAATAGTCCAAACTGAGTTCACTTCAAAGTGTTACATTTTTGTCTTTGTTTCTTGCCTTTCGTTTATTTTTTCCTGCAGAAAAGGGTTCCGGGATGTTTAAAGTTTTTATAATAGGAAACGTATACAAAATATTGCTGTTTATGAACAGCAGCAACTGTGCAACCGATCCAACGCCTTACTCATTGGGTGTGAGTGTAAAACCATCAGTATTCCCGCAGATTTTTAATATAATCAGGCTTTTTGACTAAGGTGGTCTTTTTTTCTGGTCTTCATTTTAAATGAAGGCCTAGATAAAAGCTAATTGCCTGAAACTCCCTGATAAGACGAAAGGCAACACACTACTATCTTTCTCAACAAGAAATGAATACACTGAGGAAGTTCAAGCCTTTGTGTCTGCTTGGAAACTGGCAGAAAACACTTTGGTATTACTTAGTGCAGGACTGTGTGGATAAATTAAGCTAGAGGAATAACAGATCTTTATTTTGCCAGAATTCTAGTTCACTTTCTGTTGGACTCTGATTAAAGGACAGCAGTTATCAGCATTTATATATCAGTACAACAGAATTATCTCAGTATTTTAAGAAGTCACATTCACTGCTTCTTTTTAGCCACCTGTCCTTCTCTAAACCACCCCCTCACATTGCACCTGGCCTGTATACCTTTTCTATCAGACACTAATTTTTTCATTTCTTTTTACAGAGGATTGAGTAAATAGTTAATGGATTTACGGTGCAAAATTATAAATAAATGTAGAATTGAGCCCTGTTTATTGCAAAACTTTCTTTGGGAAGGGCAGAGGCAGCCGTACCTAATGCCAAGAAAATGCCTGCTTTGGCTCAAGACTTTATTGTAAGCCATTCTCGAGCCAAGGACATTTTGAGGACTAGATCCAAGTCAGTATGGAGATGGCAGTGTATAATATTTTGTCAAAGATGGAAACTTAACAGTTGAATTCACTTCATAATTATTTAGCACATATACCTTGTCAATTTATTAGGCTTCATTTTCATTCTAAAACTACCCCAACAGAAAAGGGAGGGAAGAACGTAACAGAAATATTGCGACTGACCTTAAATTCTATTCCTGAAAAAATATTTGTGATGCCAGTTACCAGCTTGTGCCATTTTTATTATAATTCTGGTTTGCCCAGACCATTCTTCATTTTCCAAATGTATTTGCACCAAAAAAATGCCAAATATCACAAAAAATAAGTGAAGTATCTCTTTGCTGAGTCTGCTGGTAATGACACATCATGCTGTAGAATAGTTCTCACGTAGTTTTAAATTTTTTTTGATTATTTCTTGAAATAATTTATTTAGAATACAAGTGGACTTGTTTAGTTTTTATATGTTCTTTTTTAATGGGAAAAACAAATAAAGATAACTAAGAAAAGAGCTGACATGAAATCTCAGTATTAGGTGGGTCTCTTGGGGTTAAGTAGAAAGATTTTAATAATTGCTCTTTTGCAGTTCTGTCTTTTCTGTATTATTGTGAGTTTAGATTCATGCTAAATTTTCGCCATTGTACCACGAATCAGGACAAAGTTCTGTGTTGTTTCTCACTGGGGATCAAATGACAGTCTTAGTTTTGTGGTGCCTAATCCAAAGCAGAAGTCAAAAAAATAACTTCTGGTTTAAGCTTATTTGCTAAGACCACTGACATGGATTCAGATCTGGAAATATGATACTGACTCATATAATCCATCTGTCTTTTTGTCTGTAGAAATATAGATCGGTACAGTTCTAAAACAGTGAATCAAGGAAGTATTTCTATCTGCAAGTATAAACAGTATATACATTATGTGTCATTCCCAGGTCTCCTTTTCATGCCTTCTGGTTTTTTTGGGGGATGTCAGGTGTTTGCTTTCCTGTGTTTGAATCTGCTAATCTCACAATCTGGACTTTTCTGCAAGTGTTCCAATAGATTTTTTATTCTTATTAATCAAGTGCACCTAGGAAGTGCATCCACTTATCATGTATGAGTGGCCCTAAAGAATGGAAAGCATATTTGTGATATGACACCAATTACAAAATCTTAAAATATTCCCTGACTGTTTTTGAGATAAACACCACACATATTTCCAAAACCTGTTCATGGAATGAAAGTAATGAAGGGGAGTACTGAACCCCATACTGAACTCCACTATCTTTTTCATTGTATATGGTGTCTCTTAGCTAGTTTCTGACCATCTCAGCAACATGTATGTTAGTTTTCTGAGGTATCCTAACATCTGTCCTAAAGGCTCTTTATGCAGTTGAATACCTTATTGTGGAAGGGACTCAACACTGGCAGTATGAAGAATAACAAGATACTGTGTTTCTGCTGCACAGTGCTAATTAATTTCTTGAAGCCAAACAGTTTTCTCTGGTTGCTTTACACTAGCAACCATTAGCTGTAGAGTTCATAAAAATATTTATATGTATTTATGGGAATGTTTTGTCCTGTCTTCCTAAAACCTGACTCTGTACCTGCATGAGCATGCTTTTATGCCACTTTTAAAATATCTCTTGGAAGCCAGATGCTGGTAGAAACCCTGCTTCTAGGATCGCGTTTTATATGAAATAACAGAACATATTATAAAATTCCACATACTTTATCCACTAAAATAACCCCAGCATTTGTTTCATTAACTAACTGTGCTTTGTATCAAATTGTTTAATGAAGTGCTAGCATGTGCTAGCTGCAGTTAAGCATGTAAGCACTGGCAACTGATTAGTATCTTTTTAAATGCTTCTCCTTTTAGGTTAATTATGCTACCTTTAGGACTTTAAAAATCATGGGAGTAACCTGTTTTACAGTGTTGTTGGTATCCCTTTCCCATTTGTATCCAGAAATGAAAGAACATAGCAACATACTGTTCTATAAGTTATCTAACTGGCTTTAAAGTTCCTAGTTAAGTTTTTCTAGACCTCTGGAAAGTTTTTAACTCATTAGCATAATAAAATAAGTACTTTGTTACATTTAAAAAAAAAAAAAAGGATCTATCCTAACCATTAGGAAATAATTTAAGATCATGAGAAGTAAACATTTAGCTCAGTGCAGGGTCACGTGAAACATCTTTCAGTAGATCGGTCAATTGACCTTTGCTAGAAGTACAAGGATTCTCTTTGTGCTCTATTTGCCTTTCATATGTAAAGCTTCAGTGACCTGCTCTTGGATATTGAACTTAATATAAAATATAATTTTCAGTTCTTTTATATACAGAGATAGCTAAAGATATTAATATTCAAAAAGAGTTTTGTCCTTCAACCCCGTTGAGCTGAAGCTGAGCATAATGACAACTGTCCGTGGTTTATGAAAACCACTGGTGTGAAGCCAACGTTAACTCAATAGAACAAGTCATGTTTTTCATATTCTGTTAGCAGTTCCTAGCCCTTCACTTCCTGGTAGGAAAGAAAGTTTATACAGCAAGTCATGCTCAGTCTGCTTTATTTCCTTTTTTCACTGGTTAGGTTGGAATATCACTTTTTTTAATATCCAAATCAATATATTCTAAAAATAACCTCATTGCTATTTGAATTTTCCTATTATGTACAGGGGATGTATCAGGGACATCGCAAGTGGTGCATTTTTACTCTCGTATTAAGGGGAAAAAAGAGAATAGATATTCTAAGAGGATTTTAAGTCCAACTTTGTCTTAAATTGGTTTGCACAATTCTTCTGATTTCAGTTGAAAGCAAAATTTGAACAAACATAGAACTTTTGAAATCTGAGAACTAGAGCACATCACTGAAACGAGTGTGTTCCTATATTGCGTTTTATCACAAATATGAGCACAACTTAGCCATTGCAGTTTGATAGCCCATAAGGTGAAGACTCATTCAAGCACTTGGAAATATTTATGCACTATCATATTTCGATGAACTATCTACAAATTAATAAGCATTAATGTGGTGTAACTTTAACAGAAAAGGATGTGTTCTTACCAGAAGATCTCAAACTATTTAATTTGTAATTTGATTCTTTCTGCAGAGAATTTATAAATGAGTTATTTGATTGCATACGAAGTAAAGAGAGAGAATATTTTTGTTTCATGACATTTAGGTAGGACATCTAGAAGTTCATGCTAACCTTGTTACTCTTTGTGCCTTACTATGGCTAACAGAGTCCATGCTCTCAGAAATAGAACTTGAACTATATCATCAGGACTCAACAAAACAGAAATAGCATTATCCCTGGCTCCAAAAATTACCTCTCTGTGAATGGCAGGGTTTCTTACTCAAATGTTGGTAATGACCAGGAACCACAAAATGAAGAGCCAAATCTCCAGCAAATCCACAGGACACCCCCTAATACAAACAGAAGCAACCACAATTAGAAGGGTAAATAATACATATTAGAGAGCACACAGTAGCATGATTTCAACACCCACCTTTATATTTAATGTCTTGCTGTGACATATGTTTCAGCTAGTAGAAAACCATTTAAAACCAACAGAAATAAATTCTAATGCAATATATAAAAAGGCAAAGTGGGTTCTTAACTATGAAACTGCCAAATAAAAACAATTATGATAAATGACCTGAGAAAAAATCCTGGAGTGAACTCCTGGCCCTGGTCTCAGACAGTGGCAGGACTCCCATTGACGTCAGTGGAGAATGATTTTACCTCTGCTTTTCGGCCTGCCTGATGGGAAGAGCATCACCAGATGTAACTTTCAGTTGTCATATCAGATGCCACTCAAAAATTCTGTAGCAAGTACTGTTTTCTGTGTGACTCATTTCAAACAAGATCTGATGTGGAGTACTCAGAAGTCTCCTCTCGCCCGGTACAGGTTTCCCTTTGGTGAGAGATTTCTTTCTTGCGGAGTACAGAAATGCTTCACATTTGCTAGAAGAAATTCCTGTCCCCAAATTATTTCAGTCACATTCCAGTCCTTTTGCCAAACTTCTGATTTATTTGGGATTTGTGGAAACAGGATTCCTGAGGAATTTTATTGCTGCTGCCTCACAATCAAATCTCCCGCTCACCTTGCTGTACTCAGCTAACTATTGCCTCCTGCACACAATACTCTATTTCTTCCAAGATTTCTGGAAGCAGAGAAAGCCAGACAAAGCAGGCAGCTGCCAACCACAAAAACACTCTGACACCTTTCCATAAGGAAAGCAGTTTTTTAAAGGAGATGCCAAGACAGCTTAGGTAAAGGATCCTGGGAAGATCTTTTGCATACTCCCTCTTTAACTAGTCTCCTCTCTTTTTTCCTTTTTGATTCACAAACTTTGCATTTATAGACCTTCTTTTCCTAGCTCCATTTTTCTTACTATTCTTTGTATTATTTTGCATTTACCTTTGCCTTTTTAATACATTTGTTCCTTTTTCTGACTTTTTTTGCTTTGTGGTTGACCTCTATCAGGCCAGTGACAGTCATACTGAGAGCCCAGGAAAGTTTCGGTCTTCAAATAAGGAAACTGACAGAAATAAGTCAGAAATAAAACCTCTTTATTTTCTTTTGATGTTCAACTCCTTTAACCTGCCAACTTTAAGAACAGGAATTTTATCTAAAAAGTAGAAAGAATTCTTTTTATAGCTACAAGCAAAAAAAAAAAAAAAAAAAAGATTTCCTTACGGAAGTAGGATATGCACATTGGGACAATGCCTGATTTTAATAAGGACTTCAAAAGGGAATGTGATTATTTTAAATTATGATTTATGCCTTTGATGTCAAAATGAAAGACAATTACATTTTATTTTGCAAAAGCAAAAACTTTACAAAGTTTTTACTTGGTTTTTATGTCTGTGATAATGCTGTATGTCTTAACTGAACTGTTTTGGTATGTGAAGGATTTGTCCACACTCTGAGTGGATCTGTGTGGTTCTCATTATGTTAATTTAATCATTAAGTGTTACAGGATACTATATCCAGCTATGTCCCTTTTCACAGCCTGGAAAGTCAACATCCTCACATACTAGGCTGTCTGATCTTCTTTGTTGGTTCATCCAGAAGACCCCTTCAAAAGAAATAACTTGAGAAAAACCTTGTGAAGATATCCAGCCAAAGGATGGAGAAACTGTGTTTTTGTTTAACTAGACTCTTGCTTGTTTCTGAGGATGTCCAGCCCATCTCTTCATTCAAAATGAAGGTGGCTTTAACAGAATATAAAGAAGCCCCATAACATGGTTTTCTTGTGGTCTAGTAAGCTCAGTTAGCTTGCTTCTCCTTGATCATTTCTTTCTAACGGTTTTGAGGAAGATTTTGCACTGATTTTTCAAATCAGCCAGTGTTGAAAGATAAAAACCCTGGACCAACTTCTTGTTAAGAGCACCAGTTATTTGGAAAAAGAGATGACACAGATAGTATTCCCCAGCTCTTAAACTAGGGGTTACATTATGCATGAAAATCTCCCACACAGGCAATACATGATCCAGTAGAATAAGGTCAAAGCACAAGATTGTTTTAGTCATCAAGTTGCTCGATATGATTGAATAAAATGTATGCTAAGTAGGGGTCAAAACATCCCTAAAATACTTTTTGTTTTTAAGGGAAAAAACCCAACCCATCAAACAAACCACTAAAAGTTTTGTAACAGAAAACATCTTTTCCAACTTCCCTTATAGTTTATTTTCAAATGATAGCTTCACCTTCAGCAGTTTCATGTGTTGGCAGTCACAGCTCTAACAGTACCTCCCTTCAAAGGATCCCCATTACAGGAGTGAACAAAAATACATGGATTTTCTCAATGCATAGGCGTTTAGCTTTAGCTTTTATGTATGTGCTGGGCTATGAAACACTCCCTGCGATTCACAGGGTTCAGAAATGAGACCCAGTCACTTACCATGTGCTAGAAGGGATTGTAAAATTATTGCTACATATTGTAAGGTATGCTCTCCCTGATGCCTGCAGCATAAGCTCTCTACATGGCATGGGCAGCTGAAATGGGAACTGTCCCATTATGCTTAGGAGACAGTGGAAGAGGTGCTGGAGAGCAAGGGCAAACTCTTGTTTATAGTTTCACTACATCCCCAGATTAGGAAGAGAATCATAGAGTCACTCAGGTGGGAAAAGCCCCTAGGAGGACTCTAGTCCAACCTCCTACCCAAATAAAAGCCAACTCTGGGATCAAACAGCAGACCACACTGTTCAGGGCTTTCTCTAGCTGGGTCTTGAAAACCTTCAAGGACAGAGTCTGTGCAATGTTTATGGGCAACCTGTTCCATTACTTCACTACCCTAGTTGGGATGGGGTTTTCATATCCAAGCTATATAACACCTTGTTGTTATCCAGGTAGCTTAAAATAATGCTTGAGTAAAAGCAAGTAAAATAAAGTGGAAAAAAGAACAATTATTCATAATGTCCCAGAGAGGCAAGAAAATTGCAAATGTTTACAAGAAATACTGGCAGGACTCTCTCAAAAAATCCATTCATTAGAGATCATCCATCGCAATCCTCAGGAATTATCCTACTACTGCAACTTCTGATGGCTGCCTTTCTGTAGGAGGATGTGGTACTTCATAGAACCTCTCCCCTCTTTGAAGTCTTACAACGTGTTTAGAATTTGAAACTAATTTAATTTTATAAAAATAAGGATTTGGGATTTTTTGTCTCTTGATTAGTCACTGGATTTGCTAGTGAGCAGCTAGCTCCTGAATTCAGTGGTCCTCTGTCCTTTAGTGACTTATTGGCAAGCTTCAGTGTTGGACTTTATTCTGTTGTCAACCTGTGTTTTGGTAAATATTTGATGTAATCAGCTAAATAAGAGAAATGCATTTTTCCCAGCCTCTTGCCTGAGATCAGACATAATGGTAACTCAGCTCTTTAGAATAACTGTTTTGCAGTCCCTTTCTCCAGTACGTATTATAATCAAAACAATAGCTTTCAAAGAAGTGCTGAGGATGTGGTATTTCTGCAATTGTTAATATACCACAGTTGATATGCTTAGTAATGTATTAATTCATCGTTCATAGATATAAATGAATAGGCACCCATTTGTAGAAAAGAGCTCACATCAGTAAATATGCTTCCACCAGTTTGTATCCAGGCTATCTAAACTTCAAATACAAGTCCATGAGTATAAAACATAGAAATAGTGTTGTTGTTAAAGTAATGTTATTTTATTCAGTAAAAAATATTTTATTTCTGGAAAAACTTAACATAAAAAGAACTGTATTTCACACCAGAAAAATAACTGGCAAGAAGAAAATTACAGGATGACATTTAAAGAGTGAGTTCAGAAAAACATAACAAAACTGATTTTTATAAAGATGTCAAATTGTCAAAAAAATCAGTAGTTATGCTGAAGTACTATTCTGTCAGCATTTCCATTATAAAATTTATCTTTCTAGGTTTTATAGGTCATATCTAAAGACTGACAGTTAAACTGAGTTTAGGCTCTTTATCACATGACTGTAATGAAATGGAATTGTCTTCGGTTTTGGCAGTCTTAAGGCATCATACCCTAGATATAGCTTCATGTTTAAAATGAATCCCAAGGGAGATCTGTTATGTGAATTTGCGAATCGAAAGTTTTTTGCTAATTTTTTAATAGGGATTTCATCTCTGAAATCTGTTAGTCCAGACCTAAATACATACAGGACTGAAAAATTACATTCATGAGCTTTTCAAAAGTGTAGCTGTATTATACGGATCGAGTTGTGGATCCTCTGCTTCCCCTGGAAGTTAGTTTCTGAGGAAGATTTTGAGGTTTTTTTTTTTTTCTTTCTTGATCAGCTTTACAGCTGGTTACTGGCAGTAAAGGGATTAACAGATATGGGACTTTTCTGGTTGGAAAATCTGACATGCTGAAAGAATGGTATTTGCTCTGTCTCAGAACAAAGGGCATAATCTGTCAAACAGGTAAATCTGGAGAAATATAATTTTTCAAAAACGGAAACATTTTGTTTGGTATAAGACAAACCTAGAAGTTCGAGCTTGGTGGCTTCCAGCTCTTCATCAGTCTGTATGACAGAGAGACCAGAGCCCAGAAGTCCCAAAAGTCAAGCTGAGCTAGGAGCTTTGGAGCTTCAGGCTGGTAGTTCTATCACCTTAAATGCAGGCTTGGGAGTGTTGGGAAAATAGCAAGCTCTACGTAGGTTCTCAAGTGCTGGTCTCCAAGGAAGAAAGCCTAAATCCCCGAGTTCTTCCTAGCTCATAGGGAAATTCTCAGCCTTCTCTCTAGGTGATTCAAATCCAAATTCTAGAGAAAGTGTGTTCTTCTTTATCCTAAAAGTTCCCAGAGTGTTTTCCAAGACTATCCCATTTCTAGAAAATAAAAGGAAAATTCCCTATAGCCCAATGCTGGATAAAACTGCAAGAAATGGTATTGAAGTTGATGGAAATATTCACACTGGCAAAATTCAGCGAGTGGTATTATTAGGATAGTGGTAATATTTCATTTTTGGAAAAAGATAATTTTTTTAAGAAATACTTACATTAAACAGTTTTTCCACCTTCAGTTAGGTTTAAGTTTAATATCCTAAAATAATGAAAGTTCATTTAAAACAATCTGTAAAGCAGATCAGTCACCTTCTAAATTAGCCACACTATACAGCTCCACTGACAGTAATACAGTACCTTCAGTTTTACACTCATGTAAACTTAAACTTGGCTTTTAAAATTCTTTTTTAATATGCATTGACAAATTCCATAATCCACAGGGGAAAAAAAAACACCGCAAGGAATGGGTATTTTTGCCACTATAGTTTTGGTATCTTATTCGTAGGTAAAATATATGCCTTTTGTCACATTATATGTAGGTATTAATTTTGTTTGTAATGTCTAAATTCCTATGGCTAGCAGACCCCAAATGTGAAATGATTACTGTTTTCTTGTCTCTCAGGAAGACAGAAAACCCAGAAAAAACACATTCTTATAATCATGGGTTTTGTCCCAAAGGCAGCAAATGCCTCTGACACCTCCTTCCACTCTTGTTGCCAGCTCAGCTCTTGAGAGCAAGCTGTGAGGATAGAATTGACAACGCTCCAGCTATTTTATGCATACAGTAGTTTGGTCCTTTAAAATCTGAATTATGGACCACATTGCTTTCTCCTGGAATATATCTCAGGAAGGGAGAAAGTATTCCAATGACAACATAAGTGTGAATTTATGTGGAGGATAAGAGGACCCAAAAGTATTCATTTAGATTTTATTATCAGAACTACCCGTAGGGAGCTTCATCAGTATGCCCCTGAACCTTGGCACTGGGGTGAAGAGCTGACGTTTCATTCTTCATCCTCTTCTGGACATGACGTTACTCACTTCGCTCCCTCGTCATTGCTTAACACAGGTTTAACTCCTCCCAAACAGTTTCAAAGCAGTTAGTCTGAGTAACACTTTATTCTACAGGTAGTCTTCCACTAAAATCAATACACTAGCTATGGAGTAAAAAACACACAGAGAGATTAATACCAGAGTTTCTCCAAGAAAATGTCTAAACCACAGAAGAAGAATTAATGCAGCAGTATTTCCATTAATATTGTGGTCAATTTGCCGATTCCACTGTCTACTCAGCATTTGGTCTATTCCTCTCCTAGACCTAACTTGCCCCAACAAACTTTTAGAGTGCCAAACCAGTGATGGTTGCTACAGTTATTTTCTCATCTGCTCCTGTTCAGCGGTTGGAGGCCTTTGTATGCAATTGTCCCTTCCTTTATTCCTCTTCCAGAGCTAGCAGAGAGGGTTGCCTGAGCAGATCTGAAATAAAGCCTAGGGCAGAAGAGGACAATTCTCCAACTCCTGGTATAGATGTAGGGGAGGAACTGAATAACTGGTTAAACAGTAATTTGCTAGCTTCAGAATCATCAAAGAATTCTGATTGCAGTGATGAGGAGAGCAACCAAGTACATCTGGCTTTCAGGAGAGTGGAAAGTCTACTTTTATGCCAAAGCTAGCCCATAAATGTCTGGCTCAGATCCCAGCTTTGTTGGCCCATTATAAGCACTTTTATTTGACCTTTTTATTAATGTCAGTGTTGTTCCGAGCACACACATGTCTTAGATTCTCAAACGGCAAGAAAATTAAAAGAGATGGTTTTATAAGAATTAAAATTGCATTAGGTAGCACTGTCCTAAAGTACTAGCTTGTCTGAAACCAGTGAGAAGAGAGGTCAGTTTGTGTGTTAACTGTGGATCTTGTGGCTTAGGTGCCAAACAGACAATGAATATAAAAGGTTGTGGCCTGTTTAAAATGATTATAAGAAATCACATCATATGATGTAAATATAAAATCTTGCTTTGGGATTATTTATGTCTGTATCATAGCCATCTTTAAACAGGAAGTTTTGTTGCTTCTGGTAGTACTATATCTTTCTTATGACTCCCTTAGTTTACAAAAACAAGCCTATTGTGTTTCTTGGAAATTATTACACATAAGATCCAGTGGTCTGTTGAATAAACATGAATATAGTGACATTTAAAATTGAGGTGTTTATGTCATAAAAATATGAAAATTAATAACATAAAAAAATTGTAGCTCTTTTAGGAGGGTTTTTAGGTGCATGAAGAGGAATTGAGCTGTAAAGGTGAATGTTCATATGTATGTCAGACGAGCAGATAAATTCAGTTTGGAATTTATTGACACCTGGGGAGGAGCCAACATGAAATGAATTATATGTAGTGTGCATGAATTAAATGAACATTGTGATACATAAAACATTCTCTTTGTTTAATTTTTCGTCCATAGGTCCAAGTCTTCAATAGATGGACAAGCAAAAAGGACCTCAGTCTTGGAAATTTTTTTACTGCAGAACAGGGTGACTCAGGGATTTGTAGTGGATAGAGTTCAATTGGATCTGGACCAAACTGGTAGTGATCGCATGTCAGTACTGTGTGTGTGTGTGTTTGGGGGGTTGGGGAGCATGCATGCATGCATGTGTGATAGGACTTGGCAGTCGGATGCCAGCTGCCAGTGGACACCGACTCGTACAAGGTAAAGTAACCTCACACAACCCGCTCCTCGGCAGTCTCAGCCAAAAGGCCAAACATAGAATGGGCACTGAGACAGAGCTAAACTTTCCACCCCATGTAGCAGTTGCTTAAAACACACATTTCAGTAGGGCGGGTAGTGAGAACACCACTTTATTGCCGCTGTCCGTGTCGTACCAAGTCTGTGGAAAAACTGAAGAATGGAGCTTCCAGCAGGGCCAGCCTGGTACTTCTCATAAACCTCTTTTATATTCCACCATTGTACTTACATTCGGCTGGAAAACGTTAATCACCACTATCAACTTGCACCTTCACCATGGCTGATGGGGGTTTCTCATCTGAACACAGCTTTGCAATCTACTTTCCTTGGGACCCAGTCAGAGCTAGAGTTAAATGCTGCTCCATATGAGATGCCACTGTTCAGAGGAGAGATTAAATCAACACTATTTTATTCAATGCCTTTTAGCTTCTCTGTTAAATGCCCAGTTAAAGGTGATTGTCAAGGACTGAGGGCTGGAGAGGGGCCAGCAGACCCGTGCCCTCCCTCCCCGACCAGTCTCGTCCCTCAGTCCTCAGCAAGGCAGGCTGAGATAGGCCAAGGACAGTGATGGGAGTCAGTCACAGCCCAGCCATTGCAAGGCACCACTGCAGACCCCAGGCCTGGCCAGGAAGGCAGCCCCTGGGCAAGGACAGGGTCAGGTCCAGAGACAGTAACCAACATCATCCAGACTCACATGGAAAGTCAATGGAAGTCAGCCCATGGACCAAGGTCCGGGTCTGGGTTGGTGAGGAGCGGGGCCAAGCATGGGCATGCCTGCAGGGTGGCTGCGGCTGCAGCTTGGGCAGGGACTGGGAGCGAGAGCCAGAGCCTCAAGTCAGCAGCAGCCCTGGGTGAAGAAGGGAAAGCCCCTTGCTTCTAGCTCTTTATTTCAAGGCCACCAGCTGCACTGCTTCTAAGTTGACCTTCAGCCCAGGAAGCCAAACCCTGGGTGCTTGGAGATATTCAGGGTCCTGTCAGTGCTGTGGGATCTTTGTGAAACAAACAACTTGGAGCACTGAAACAGGTTTGCTTTGGGCTTTTTGTGTTTAGTAGATGTGTTACAAGCACTGAGGTCATCTTAAAAGGACTTGTAACTTTTTCAGATGTTCCCAGAAGGAAACTCTACTCCACAAACAATGCTGCTATACATGTGAATTAAGGATGTAAGATGTACAAAAGCATTTGATTTGATTTCCTAAACATTTGGTACTAGCCAGCGTAACCCATGGCATTTCTTGGTAAACAGCAATCTATGATTTACACCTTCAGTAATATAATCCTTGGGACTTTTGCAAGACGCAAATTCTCTTGGCCCAGAGGTTCTGGGGTATATAATGCTCTGGTCAAAATCATGATCCAAATGGGAAAAGCTTTGTTATGTATTTCAGAGCTCAGTCATCCAGATGGAGATAGTTAAGAAACAGTATTACTGAGACTTTGGTCTGTATAATATATGCAGATCAGTGGCAACTTTTCAGGCAGACTGGCATAGATTTCCTCTTTTTTTTTTTTTTTTTTAAATTTTTTTATTAAAGGGACTCTGTCCCAACATGCAGAAGATAGACTGGTCAATCAAGCCTTTAGCAAAATTGCTGTTTTCCTATTGACTATAACTTCTAACTTCAAAATGTAATTGTTTTGTTTTAAAAGAAATGTCTCCAAAGCTACCACAGAGCACTGCAAATTAAGCCTGCTAGTCAGTTGACTTTATCTTCAGACACCAGCTCCTTCTTTGATGGACTCCTGTTCCCCCTGAATTCCTCATGTGAGGTTTTTCTCTCCTTCCATAGATTTCAGGCAGAAGATTATTATGTTTTTTTTCTTCTGAACTGACCCTGTACGAATAATAAACAGTTTCATTTTAATGTGTTAAAGTGTAACTGATGTCTAACATTCATAGCTGCTTCTTTTTTCTAACATTTGCATTGGTTTTCATCAAAAAGCAACAAAGAAGACATTACATGACAAACGGGAAGTAGTGAAAGAGTTACACAGTACTGAAGAAGTACACAACATGGCAGTGATAGTTAAGCCTCAAAGTATGCAAAGTTTAATTTGGCTTAGATTAGCACCCCAAAGTTCTGGTCCCTATTAAAAGCTGCATTTTAGACAAGAAATTGGACCACGTATCTTTCAATAACAGACTGTCTGGTTAGAATTACAGCATGTCCTGGTTCTTGTCACACTGAAAATGTCACAGGATTAGTTTTCCGCATGGAGAATTCCTCCTTCCAGTTCCAGTGTGATCTTTGTAAGATAACAGGATGCTGACTGAGATTGCATGTCAGTGGATGTAAATGCACAGGACAGGCAAGTGTACAGAACATGAATAAAAGGGGTTCCTCACCAGGGAATGAACAACAGAAAAGTAAATCTAAGTGCCATGAATTTATATCATTGCACACCCTGAGAGCAGAGTTCGTCTCATCATTTCCAGACAAAGGATAAGTAGTGGTCCAGGAGTGGTAAAACTCTGATGTAAAACCAAGCTTAACATTCTGTAAAAATGTTTTGAGAGAATGTGTAAGATCTACTTTCAGATGTCACACAGACATCACAATATAATTGGAATAGCTTTTTGAAACTAAACCTACCTGAAAATAAAGATCAAAGATATATAGATTAATTTAGGTTGGAAGAAACCTCCAGAGGTTTTCAGTTTGTCAACAAAGTGGTTACCATAATTATTGATTAACTGCTATAACTGAATAGCTGGGGATAGAAATACGTTACATGATGTTAGTCTTACTGACTGGTAGATATCTCATGTTTAGGAATTGCTCCAAGGTCAAAATATTGATATTGAATTTATGCAGATTTCTTTTTGAGGATGCCAAGTCTTTCCCACACCTTGCTGAGTCAGCCCTATTCCCCACAAGAGGTACCAGTTTCTGAGGAACCACACAGCTATCTAAGCCACCTTGTGTCACCGTCACTGTCACAAGTCCCAGCCATGCACCCAGGTAGCCCATGGGCCCTCCACGTACTTAGCAATACCCTCTTTGGCCGCCTCCATACGAACCAAGGCCTCCGTGGCAGTCTCTCCTGAACCAGCCTGGACAAGGAAGCTGCTGTGGCTGTTCTGCCCCTTCCCTGGCCACAGACCTCACTCTCCCCCTTTTGCTGCAAATCTGTGAGTTTAAAATAAGTATAGCCAGGGCTGCCAGCATCTATCTGAACACAGAGGACAGCGTGTGGAGCTCTCTCCTCCTTCTTCTCTGCAATTCTGGCCTTTTCTGATCTGCTCTCCATTCCTATACAGGAGGGAGAAAAATTGTCTTGTGATGCTTCCCAGGCAACTGTCACCACTCCTCTCCATCGCTGCCAGAGTGGGAGAGTGAGACGGAGCAATCTCCCAGGCACTGGGGTTGTTCTTCCTCTCTGTTAACCCACACCTCCATCCACATCTGCCTATTACACGACTCAGTCCCTTTGCCTTGCCATTTGCAAGCTGGAGTCCTGCCCACCGGGCTACAGTGGCAGGGGCTCGCTGAAGAACGTCCTTCTTGCCAGCAGAGCTGCAAACCCAATGTATCGCAACCCAGCTGGGGCTGACAGACACTTCTCTGTCCAGGTTGCACAGCTTCATCCTCAATGTTTGCAGGTGCCATTTGACCTTCAGAGCAAGACTGTCCCAGGAACTGCTCATTCCCAGCCTTGGCCTGGACACTTCCCTGGTCTTCTGCAGACGCTGGGCTGGCTGTCCCACCCTCTGCCTGAGGCCACAATACAATGTTCCTCTCAAAGCATGACAGACAGTACCAAGCTACTCAGTTGTCTTGGCCCTCCAGTGAAAATACCCGACCCTGACAACCCCAGACCTCATGGCCATGCCACATCTTGCCTCTTTCCACATTTTCCCGTGTCTCCCACCACCCATGTGGAGCAAATATGGGAAAGGAAACTTCACAAAGGTATCTGCCTCTTCTCCTTCTCTCACTCATCCCTGGCAAGGATATATGGGGAAACTGTGGTGTTGACAAATGAAGACTTACAAATATGTGACTTGGCCAAACAAATGTTTCTGCCCTCTCTGCCAGGCAGAGAACATGAAGGGGGTTTGCCTCCTCCTCCTGCACTTCTGCCCTGCCCACTCCCTATTGCCTCAGTGGATACTGCAGGAGAGGAAAAGAGCCAGGTGATTCCTGCCAAAAAATCTCCATGTCTCTCCCTTAACACTGTCCTGGCCACTGAAACAGGATATGCCAAAATAATCTCCAGCTCCTCAGATGGAACAGAAAAAGTGTTTTTTATCACTGAGTGGCCCAGGGCAGTAGGCCATGCCCTTCCTTGAACTGTAACCCCAATTCACCACAGCTGATGTCCTCCTCACCATGGAGGCAACCATTGAAAAGAGGCCCTCTGCATAGGCAGGCAGCTGCATAACCTGTGGAAGCCAAGGCATAAAGCTTACTCCTATTTCAAGTGAGACCAACAAGCCGGAGCTTCATGCCTTTTTGAAGCCTTCTAGCAGCTGAAGCTGGAATTTCCCTGGCAGGACAAGTAGTCCCACTGAGAAGAGGAGCCAAGGCAAGTGGAAGCATGGTTCAGCTATCTAAAAAGCTGGCATGAGTCTTTTGTGGTGCATGGGGGAGCGGGGAGTGAACCCCTCTGCTGCCAAGGAAGGAGCCTTGAGATAACCAGTGGCCCTCTTTGACTTCTTTCCCAATTAAAGGTTTCCTTGATGTATGTGAATACAATTTCTAATCTCAAACCACTTAAATTTTTAATACAATAGAATTTATGCTGCAGCAGGCATGAGCTGATCTTAGCCATAATCCACTTTTACCATTAAAACTCTAAAATGATGGTAAGTCTTCCAGAAGTTAGCATAAAGCTATTTTTACTTTGCAAATGTTTTGGGTTTTTTTTTTTCCTCTCACACACCGTTTTGCTCTGGATTTGGTCCCTGAGGATCTTTGCTCATCTCAGGTATCACAGGGAAAACTATAAAGAGCTGTCAAATATTTCCTGCTTTTGCTGCAATAATTTAGACTCAAAAGCCTGCATCATTTTTCTTGAATGTCTAGCAACATGCAATCATAACAGGATTTAGGCTCCCAAATACATGCAACACTTACAGAGTTTCCATTTTCTTTGGTATAACTCGAACACTTTTAATTGTACTATGTTAATTTGTGTTGCTAGGTGAATTCTTTAACAGAAGGGGAAACACAGTAAATGTTTATAGTCTCAGGTCATGGAAATGGCATGAGATTTTAATACAGGACTCATCAAATCTGAGCAAGGTTGTAGTTCACATTATTTGTGTACTAATTTAGACACAATAGGCTTAATTTAGTTGCCTAAAGATAAACATTGCATATCTTTTTGAAATACTCTATTGTATTCCTCCTGGCCTTCAAATCTATCCCCAGAAGGGAAGAAATAGCTTCTGTAGCTTCTGTGTTTTATCTGTAGCCTCCTGATTTATGCTAGAAACATAAGCTCAATGTCTATTTACCTACATAGAGGCAACTGACTAAGGTTACATATGTCCACTGGTTTTCAGCCAGCAGGTATCAAGCTGTACTATTAGGTACATGAAAAACTGGAGTTGCCTTCAAATACCTGTTGTATGTAAAGACTGAGAAAGCAGATCAAATGATTTTTCATTCTTTATTAAACAGTGAGAAATGGAAGCTACTCATGTATTGAAGGAAAGAGAAAATGTGGTACCTCTATGTAAAATTCAAGGGAAGGAAAGAGGAATCCCCAAAACTCAGCTGAATCTCTTGTGGGTTTTTTTGGTTTTTTGCTTTGTTTTGCCTTTTTTTTTTTTTTTAATCAAGTGATGTCATATTATCAGGGTTATCCATGAAAAATGAGTCATACAATAACATCTGATTTGTCTTGGGAAGGTGGGGTCTTCCTGTTGGAACTGTGAACTTCCTACTACTCAAACAAAAGGGAGTGGAGTATTCTGAGCCAAAAAGCGAGACAGGAAGGGTCTGCCGAGATAGGATGAAACCGTAAATGGAAGATAACCTAGAGCCTGACAGAAGAGGTATTATTATGTAGGCTTTTACAAAGAAATGTAAAGTGTTTGGAAGATTTTAGTAAGCTTCAGATTTGTTCAAATTTTTTTATAAGCATTCAGCTTTTAAAATGTTTGATGAACTATATGTCAGTTGTAAATGATTAAAAGTGTGATATTTCTTTTTCTTGAATGTACTTTGTAGTACCTCAGATCAAAATATATCTACTGCCTTTGGAGTTCAGCTGTAAATTTCCCCAAGGAGATATAAATCCATTCTTTCTCTAATATAGTGACCACTTCATAGATGATTTCAGGGTTGATGGAAGTTACCAAAATGAATTTGTTGACAAAAAGTAAAAAATCCTATTTTTTAAGTCTGCCTTTCTTCATAACCTGCTTTTCAAGTCTTTCTACTTTATATCAGAATAAGGAAACTTTTCTACACTCTTTTGTTGAGGAAGAAGATTTCACTGACATAAAGCAAATAAAAAGCAAACTCCAAACCATGACATATTTTTTGCTGTATCTAAGAGCAATCCGTAAATAGTGTTCAGCCAATATTTGAAATAACGCAGTCTAGCTGTCCTGTAGTGAAAATTGTAAATTTCGTAACACATGACACTATTCATTTCCCACCTTATCTGTGGACACACATTTCAGTCCAAGAGTTCCTTCCTTGCCAGGTAAACTTCAAGCATATCATTGCTTAGGACCCTTTCTACTTTCAGAGGAATGTGGATTGGGAAATGTTGAAAGAGAAAGAAGGATTAGGAAAGCAGAAAGTTCTAGGTTGATTAAATGAATACTCTCTTCCTAAAACAAGTTAAAAATATGGAATAGTTAAGTCTACCCTTCCATGTTTTCAGTGAGAAAAGACATGTTCTTAAATCACGTGTACTGATCCATGCCCTTACACATTTACAGAGGGAAAAATTTATAAAGGGATATCCTGAACTATAACAAAAACAGGAATGAAAAAGTGTTTAAGACTGATTTTCTGTATCAGTACTTTTCAACATCAAAATCTAGGGCTGTTCAGCTTGTAGCCCATGGACCTAACCACTGATACTCAGTAAAACTTATAAACCCCTTCTGGCTTCACAGCAAGAGGGGCATTGCACAAGACGCTGACCTGGAGCTGTGTGTAGACTTGAACTGAGAGGTAAATTGGGCAGTGCATACAGCAAATACTGCTGGTGGATAAAAGTGACCTAGTAGGATGCAAACGCATGGTTTGAGTTTGAGTCACCCTCGTAGCTGATTAGAGGCTGGTGAGGTGGTTACCTATTAAGGGGGGTGACAGGTAGGAAGGGGAGGATAATCCAATAGGAAGGATATAAATCACTGCTGTTAGAAAGAAAAGGGTTTGAAGTTCAGAAACAGAGCTTTTTCCCCTAGCTCCTTTTCTTTGCTAATTGCTGCCACAGGACTTCCCTACTAATTTCCTTTTACTTCATCTGTGAGTAGCGAAGCTCTGTCTGGCTAACATGCCTTTGGGAATCAAGGAAACAAGAAATGAGGATGTTATTTATCTTTATGGGCTGCTTGGGTCCCAAACCATCTCTTTTTCTGTCCCCCACTTCCTTTTTTCACAATGAGCTTCTGTGAGGAGAAAGCAAGAGCCTTTGGTGGTCCACACTCTGCTCCAGGTTTCTCTCCATGCCCTAGCCTGCAGCAACACCATAGTTCTTGCTCAGAGAAGAATGCTGGATGTGTGGGCAGGACCCTTCCCTCCCACTTGTACTCTGGGTAGCCTTTTTGCCCCCAGGGCCGATAACACCTCCTCTTCTTGGACTGGGCAATTTAGCATGGAGGATGCAGGGTTAGAAACCTTGGAAACTATCTGCAAATGAGGACAGGGGTTGGCAGGGCTTCCTTTCTCTTGTCCAATCCCTGGGATGGCATGGCTGCGTGGGTGAGAAGCATGCCCAGAAGTGCTGGTCTCAGTGTGGCCATGCCTGTGGCAGCCAGGGAAGGGAGACGAAGAAGCCACAAAAAGTGTCCCAAGTCCTATTTCTGATCTATTGTGAAATATTTAACCGTTAAACCCTATGAGAATGTAAATAATGGTGATATTACCTACTTATTCAGTACAAATGAGAAGTTATATTTGTTATATTTTGGAGTGAGAGGTGTTGATGTCATAGGGGCAATTAGAAATCCAGCTCTCAAACTCAACAGGAGTTGAGTTTGCCTAATTGTACTTTGGACCACTGAACAAATCCCTCTAAACATTTGTGACTTACTAAATTATTTTGGTCTTTGAGATGGTAGAACTAGGGATACAACACAAGCACTCTTGTAGCTATAGAGAAATTTCTACTGTTCCTACAGCACCTCCCTTCAAACAGATCGAACAAACGGACGGAAGCTGTTTACTAAGGAGCTGTACAATTTATTCTGTGTAAATTCATCCTCTGAAGTGCTAAATACCCTCATACTGAAATCATATTTTTATTCTGAGAAATGGAGATCTGCAGTTGAAGAAAATAATTTGCAAGATATGGATGGATGAACAGTTTGATTGTTTTTCCTCAATTGTTGCAATTCACAGCCTGGCACAGAAACTTGTATAGACAGTTGCAAGCTGTTCATGTTAATACCCTGAGCAGTGAAGTGAGATGGCTGAAGAGCAAGCACATATCTCCCTTTGCTCCAGGATGACAGTGACCTCTGGCAGAAATGTGAGGTAGATGCATTAATCACTTCATCACGAAGTGCCAAAGTTCATCTGTTAGTGCCTGAGGGCCCATCTTCTGTTTGGGTATCATATGTCACATAATTTACAAACACAGAAAAACAGACAGCCTCTGTCTTGAATAGATTATGATTTTAAATAGATGGGACAGAAAGCAAGGAGAAGAAATATTACATGCGAGCACAACAATAGCAGTTATTTTATTTTATTGGGGGGGGGGGGGGGGTGAAGAAATTGAGACGTGTAGGAGGGGTTAGAGCAAGCAATCAACCAGCATGAGGGAGATAACATCTAACAAAACCTGTACAAAATGCTGATGAAAACATTGTTCTCCAAATGTCTCTGCTTTGGCTGCTTCAACTTGAATCCCTGTCTGGCTCCACTGCAAAATCACTGAACACAGTTCTTTGAAGAGTATGAAGGAAAATCTGAATTTAAAAATATTTCTTCCAGATAAGTCTTTTGCAAACTCCATTTCAAAACCCTATCACATCTTTTGGTGTATATTTTAAGCTGTGTCTGCAGCAGAGAGCCAGACCACATGTGATTGAGCTGGTTATGCGTTTGGACTAGCAGTGAAAGCACTCATCATTTATTTGGGAGACCCAAAGCAGGTTCCCAATTCTACTATAAATCCTGTGGGTAAGCTTTAAGAAATCACTTCCCCTCGCCATGCCTTCATTACAGATAGGAAAACTGGGTTTTTCAAAGCACCTTGGGATATAAGAATTAAACTGCCAGAAAGGAGGCAAATACTGTCGGTAATGAAAACCGTGAATGAACAGTGGGAAAGGCAGTTCCTCAGTTACTGGACTGTTCTGCGCATCCCCACCAGCTGTTCTGACTATAGCTACACTCCTGGTGGGAGCGTTTTCTGATACAAATTCCATATGCCTGTGTTGCCTAATCAGGGGACTTGTAATTTGGTGCTGTGACCATTGCAATCTGAGGGCAGCCAGGGTCTAAGCTCATCAGCTCATCATGTAATGGCCCCAGAAAAGGCGTTTGTAGCTGACTTCTCTGTCTGACATCAGTTCTGTCACATCATGAGAGGGGAAAACACAATATATGAAGGCAGACCTCAAGTTCAGATCTGCCTAACTCGCTTTATGGTCACTTGGCTTTTTGAGATGTGATCATTTATTGAGGTACAAGTCTTCTCCTTCCTTAATGTAATGGAGCTAAACCTTTACTTCAAGCAGCGGCATGTGCTTTTAGAGCCACAGGTCCCAGATTGCATGTTTAAAGCTGATGAAGTCAGCTTGTGAGCATATAGGTAGATGTTGGTCTAGATAGAAAAAAAAAAGTAGTTTTATGAAATCAGTGAGAAAATATTAAAGATTTCATATGCAGAGTTTGCAAGATTGAGGGGTGTGGGGAGGCAGAAATCACTGGCTGACATTTAATGCTGAAGTGGTTTGCTGCTACGATATCATTATTTCCAATTATGTCAGCGGAAATATGGTTGGGAATCATAGCAACATTACAACACTTCTGCTAGAATCAGAGCATGTTTTAGATGCAAAAGTTAAGGTTTTAAAAAATAAATAATTTTGAAAACATTAGAAGTTTGAAAACAGAGGAAAAGGATTCTAGTTCTTTAGAGTTATTCTGAAACACCTAGCTGCTGATAAACACAGATCCTGTGTCCTTTTTTCAGTTAAAATTTTACCAGTAACACTGGAAGCGTTTTAAAAAAGAGGAAGAAATGGAGTAGACCACATTAGTTGTGATCCCAGTTGTGAACTTTGTTGTCACACAAATCCAACTATGTAAATAAAGGTTGTAAACCTTGCATGACGGCAGTACGTAATAATAGGTCATTCAGTTCAGGTATCTTGACGTATCTGCGTGTTTTCAGTAAGGCCTCCTGCAGCAAATGCTGATCTGCCAGAGTGAGAGGTGCAACACGCTCACAAATGAATCTTGAGAGATCATGGCAGTGTTCATTTCTATCTGACTATCCCAGCTTTTCCTGATGCACTTTCCCTGTAGATAAAACAGAGTTAGCGTTTATCATTTGCAGCATGCTAACGAGCGCGTTACAGGGAAGTCCGGAGGCTGTGGTGGAGACTGGGGTTGCCAGGGTGCTGCGTGGTGGAGACACACAGCCCACCCTTGTTCTGAAGGTACCCTTTTTCCCTTTTAAATGCCTTGAGATGTGGGGATGGAAAAGGAGTCCTTAAACGGGTTTGGTGTCACAGCTCTGCAAAAAGCAGTGACAAAGAGCTTAGGAAAGCAACTGTATAGCAATTACAAATATTTCTCCGATGTGCTTGTGTTGCCTGTATTTGCTTCCCCAACAAATAAGAAGGCCGTACACGAGCACTGGAAAAGGGCAGGTTTTCTCTTCCCCATCCCCCCCTTTCTGAGGTACAGCGTCCGGCTCTCTCTCTCCCCGAAAGGACCATGTGGTAAAGCGCTTGCTGTAGAGACACTGGCCTTTTCTTCTTGTGGAAAAAAGGAGCTCCTGTTTTATGGTGGCCTGGAGGCTGAAGAACCGCCTGCTGCCAGGGCTGCTACTCTAATGGTTTCAGCAATCAGCCTGGCTCCAGCTGAGAGGCAAAGTGGTCAAGCCTCTGCTTACCCTCTGTTTACTCTGTAACCGGGAGCAGCTCCTCTCCCCCTCTCCCACCCGCCCCTCGCTCCGGGCTTGCGCTCGTAAACCCCAGCGCAGCATCAGCACAAAAATCATTAGAAAGAACCGGCCCTCTGCCTGCGCAAAACGATGTGCTGAGTTTCTCTCTTGAAGAATGAGCCTTTGCTTCACTTTTCTTTCCAGCTGCTGGGAAAATGTCAAGATTAGATGAGTCACACGGCAGATCAGATCTGAGTAAGAGCTTTTTTCACTTGTTGTTCGAGACTGTAGGAACAAGTTTAGTGCTGACCCCAATGTTTAATCAGAAAGAGGTTTTAATGTTTCAGCAGATTTGGGAGAATTAATTGCTGACATCTGGAATATCACAGAAACTGTTAATAAAACTTTTCAAAAAAATTTTTAATGCTCTGTAGCAAAAACAAACAAACAAAATCCCCACAAGACAGACTGAGATTCCTGGCTACTTTGGTTACTTATTTGTATTTTCTTAACCTTTTTTTTGCCGTCAGGCACAAAAGCACTTGAAAAGATATTTGACAAGATGAGCCTTGTAGGCCATTTTAGGAAGTAAGTGCCAGGTAGGCCTTAAGGAGTTGCTTATTAGTTTTTACCAGCAACTTATTGTGCCTGCTAAACTTATAGAGAAGAGTATGGCTGGCAGGCTGTCATGTCTCGGCAACAGAGCGTTGCACCAAGCTCACCATATATCCGTCATGTTCGCTTTCGTACCAGACCCTGCTGAAAGGTAGTTTCACATTAGGGCCAAATGTTCAAACACAAGTGAACAAACGCTGATGCACTGACCCTTGTTTGCTCTTCCGTAATCAGAAGCTGATATTCACCGACTGATTCATGCCAGGAGTTTCCGCTTTGTTTTATATATGTGTATTTTATCTCTTTGCAAGCCAGGTAAAATTGTGGAAAGTCATGGCTGTTTTGCTTAAGAGTCCTGGTGTCTACAATTATAATGAGAGGCTAACATGTAGGAATCATAAAGGTGGGATTTGCAAAAAGGTTTGTAAAGTTTGTAAAACTCGCTTTCCAGTTCCATCCAAAGATTCTTGCTTAATAGTGACATAAGTGGGTTTAGATATCTCCTCTCTAGGTACCGAAAACCAAAATCAAGCCAGGCAGCTGTTTCTGAAATCTACAGCGTGTTCTGTCCTTGGTCTTGACAATTTTCTTCTGTGAGTCGACTGAAAGCTATTCTATGTCTATCACTTGTTAAAGCTGGGAAGTACCATGCTGGCAGACCTGAACTGCTCTACTGTGAGGAGTGGGAAATGTTTTTAAGTAGCTGCATGTGTTATTTTTCGTATACACTGAAGGCCTTTTTATTTGCAAGGCCTCCCTAAAATTAAATATCATTCAATCCCCTATTCAAGCTTCCGTGTAGCACTTAAGGACTAATTATTGGTCATCTACACAGTATGGACAGGCTCCATTTATCCAGGTTGGGTTTTTAGCTGTTTTCTAACTGCAGGAGCATATATGTCCCAAACAAGAAAATGGCCTGAGAAGGCAGCAAGGAGAGGTCAAATGCTAAAGCTGTGCCAAATATGGAAAATTATCAACTGCATAAAACCTTTTATTCCTGTCTGCAGCACAAAACCCCGGCCCAAAGAATCATGCTGAAGACAGGATTTTAGCAAAATATTTTGGCTAGTTACAAAAGTGAGACAAGTTTTCTTGGTCCTTTTCTTGTCTTCTTGTGTTGTAATGTTGAACGCCAGCACAGTCTAAATGGCCAAGGATGCAGTCAGTTCTTCATGCTACTACCTGGGTGTGCTAGGATTGGTAAAATGGTTTAAAACAGATTCTCATAACCATATGAAGATGCCCCTGATTCACTGCTAGAACTGTGGTCAACATTACAGCCGAGGTCTTTCCCCTCCAGCACAGTATACCTTCTATCTTCAGTTCTTTTCCAGCAAAATTATTCATAGTTTTGCAAAAACTAAATGTCCCATTTTTACTTGCCATATTTTCATTTTGACCCTTCGCTCTCCCTCTCTCCTCAATGCCAATATGAAAAAGGTGGGCAAAAATCAGACCTCAAAGAGAGCAGGTGCTGTTCAGAAGTTTTAAAACTGGAAATGCTTTCCTCATGAACACTGAGAAATGAAGGGGTTCATATTTTTAATTGAACTTTTTTCAATACATGTTTTTTCTTCCTGAAATTTTCCCAAACCAAATAAGCTGTTTTCCAACTAGCTCTTATGTTTATGTCCTATTCAATTAAGACAGAAAGCAGAAACCATTTTTATCCCCTCCTCCTCCTCCCCTCTAAAAAGGAGGATTAAGTTGGCAGGTTTCTGTGCAAATTAGACGACTTTTTTCTCCAGTGTTTCTCATTTGGGCACTTACGATTCAAATGTGATTGTGTATATTGCCTTGCATTCTTCTGTACCAGGTTCTGTTGCTGTCAACTGTCCTGAATTTCTGTCCTGTTGCTTCTGTGCATTAATGCTTGTGCCTCTGTTACGTGACAAAGTCTGGACATTGGCTGGTTTAATGCCCTGTTAACCTGGAGGAATTGACTGGAATTTATTGCCTTAGGTTAATCCCTCTGCTTTTCACCTTCCTTTTTGGATAATATGCATTGCACCGTGTGAAATACACGCCTGATTCAGTAGCAGTTATGTTAACAGCAGTGGGATCCTGCTTGGCGACACGGCTGAGGATGTAATGCCCTTGTAGCTCCAGATATTTTGTTTTGGTAATTGTGCATATACTTTCTGCCTGCTGTTTTGATCCTGCTGTTGCTATTGTTTGCTGGAGACTCATGCTGCTGCGTCCTGCCTCCCTGCCCAGCCTAAATTCCATTGTACCCACCCCACGGGCCTTTTGTGTAATGCCAAGCTAGCAAAAATCCTGGCATCGACTCTTTTGTTGCCCGAGGGAGGTATGTGGGAAAGGCAGCTCACCACACTCACTCAGGACGGCGACTTGGCACACACTGCACAGTAGTTTTCAGTAGACGTCTCTCGGGCTGAGAGACAATTTTGCTTCAGGTGCACACGCATCCACTTTCTGTGTTTGCAATTGAGTTTTATTTGCCAGAACAGCAAAGGAATGCAGCTGTTAGGATTTTATACTATGGTTTTCACACTCCAAGCGGCATGTCGTACTAATGCATTATTTGTATCACAGTAGTCCCTGCAGGCCTTCCCCCACATCTGAATCCCATTGTTCTCGCAGTGTAAAAAGACATAGTCAGAAACAGGCCCAGCACAGAAAAACTTATAGCAATTTGCAGTGACTAAAGGCGGATTTAGGAGGACCTTAGTGTCCAAGCCTCTGAGAATGACTGAGACCACCCCATTTTCAAGCACCACCCTACTCCTGAAAGGACATGAAGTCACAAAGGGTCATCTAAAAGAAACATAAACCACCCCGTGCCTAACCCCAGGCTCCTCCATAGGCTCAGAAGTACCCTGAGTAAAGAAGCAAGAGAAAGCCAAAGCTTTTCGGTGATTCAGAAACAGGCACCTTATGTAGCCCCCCCACACTGGTCATGGTGCGACCACAGCTTGCTGCGGCAGAAAGTGTGTGGGTCCCACGGTGCTCACCTCCTCAGCCTGGAAGAGGGCTTTGAACCCAGAGCACGCATCTCCTGAGGTAATCCCCACCCAGGCTCGGGGGGTTATACCAGATACAGCCCTCCATGGCAGCGAGGGACACATTCGTTTTCAGGGCAGGTGCTCTAGTAGAATAGCATGTGAGGAAAGGCAGGGTTTGCTTCCTATTTTGGTGGCTGCAAATACATTTTACATGAGACAAACACTGGACAAAACCAGAACTAAGCCAGAGAGAAAAGACTGCAACTTCAGCCGCAACCCTCTGGGCTAGGAGGGGTCTCTGGCTGGAGAGGACAGAAAGCTGTAAATACCACAGACAGACAAGATTTGATATATTTTGAGACGAGTGCTGCTTTCAGAGCAAAGCAAAAAAAAGTTCTTCATGCCCCCGCTGTATGTCTGAGGCAGACAAGCATTCAGGTCCGACGCAGGTAGGGGCAGCCAAAAAGGAGAGCAAAATAGCTGTGCAGGAGTAGGGGTCTGGAAAGGAAAAAGTTGTTGGTTCTGGCTGCAGTCACATGTGCTGTGAGTCAGTATGCATCCTTGCTGAAGAGGTTTCCTTCTCAAGCTGCTTGTTATCACTTCTCCTCCTCCACAAAGGTTGCAGTCCTTTCTGGGCTGCTGGCACAGCTGTTAGCGTAGTCCTGCCCGAAGCCATTTCATTCAAAATGGGGTGGGCTGGCAAAGAGCTTCTTCTCAGGCTGTTCAAGGCAACCCGGTTTGCTTTTGCTGAAACAGGTTGGGGGATGCTTGCATGAGGAGCGGAGATGGCAGATCAAATAGGGCGGTAGTTTCTGGCACACTCAAAGACCGTAAATTTCAAATGTCTTCACTGTGAATGTTTTGTGTTACTCTCCTCATGACTATTAATATCAATGACATTTTTCTCTGTGATGGTTTCTCTGCCTGACTCACACAAAAGAAGGCAGGCCACACAGGATGTCTTCAGTCTGAGATTTTGCTATTTCATTGCCTTCTTTCCCTTCTTTCTGTTTTCTTTCCCAGTTTTTATTTTTCATTTTTAGCAGGCCGTTAAAGGGTGATGATTCCTTTCTAGAGAACAGGTATTAAATAACCAAAGCCTTCTCATAAGCGCAGGACTGGGTCCTTCAGATACCAGCTGCTGTGCTGGTAGTCTTGGTTCCTGCCTTTCTGACCCATACCTCTGTTAGCAAATCTCTGTGGGGCTCTGAGTCCTTCCATTTTTCACTTGGGATGTTGTCACACTGCTGTCAAATGGAGAAATAGAGTCCTATTTCCACCCTTTGATTTAGGGAGATTAACAACGGGGCACAGCCTTATTCAGGGTTCATTTTCTTTCCCATCTGTGGATTTTAAGAGCCTTGAGACAGCTGCCTGGTCTGGCCAATGTGAAACCTAGTCTGTCACATAGCTGGAAGGCAAAAATGGGTTCCCTTGACTTTGGAATAATAGTCTTGTTTTGTTTTTCTGTTATGTTACTTTTTGCATAAGTTTCTCTCAAGTCAATATTTACTGCTGAACTATGTTGTCCATTAAGTCCTGATAGGGGGAGGACTGCAGCTTGGAGCCTGCTGACAAGATCCGCAGCTCAGGAACATTCTGTTGGCATCAGGGATACTCGAGCTTTGCCAAAACGAAACGCAAGAAGGAGACCCTATCTGAGATAGGTCACACACTGTGTTTTGGATTTGATTCCTTCCATCTGTTTGCCATAACTATCCATTCCTGGTCCAGGAAAAAGCTTTTCTGGAGCATGTCATCTTTCTCTACTCTCCTAGTCAAATGCTTAGATTCACCCTGCAACCTCTGTGCTGTTCGTCGGTCAGCGCAGCAGCAGTTGCTAAGGCTAAGTGATGAGGTCACTACTGCGGAAAGGGTAGTAACATATTCCAAAACAAATCAAAGAAGTTAAGACATATAAAATGTTCACATACGGCTGCCTGCGTTGAGACTTGTGGATGGTGGTTTTGAGGTGTTCTTTTTTTGCCTTTTTGCCTTTGGTGTTTTTTGGTTTTTTTTAAGATGTTCTCTTTCTTTAGCTGAAAGGTCTTAATTTTAGGGAAAGGAGTATTGCGTAACATCTTCATCCTTCAGTGTCAATGGCCTATTTGGGCCCTACTTGGGACCATTTTTTTTTTCCCCTCCCCAAGCAAGATGTGTTTCATCTTGGTCTTTCATGTGAAGTTACTGACATCGCCAATTTTTTTCAGATATCCTCATGTGCTATTCTTGCAAGAGCAGCGTGAAGATAAAAATACTGACTGTTCAGAGGTCAAATCTACAGAACACAATATGGATGTGGCTGGAGTGGAATGAAGATTTGTATAACTGAAGGTAAACAAAATCAGCCAGGTGATAAGAATTTAAGAGGAGTTTGAAGGAATAAATTAGAGCCTTGTCTGCAATGAATGCTCAGCTACATAAAAGTTTTTTCATCTGTTTCACCATGACATAAATTCACATAGTTCAAGAAAATTCAAACAATTCAATAAAATCTGTCAAGGAAAAATATGTGGAAGCCTATTTTTGTCCACAAGATACCTTTCTATTAGTACTACTTGAGGGCAGATGGGAGGGGAATGATACTATTGAGGAAAAAGCTTAGTAACAACATAGGATATTACATGGGTTGATCCTGATCTCATCTGTGTAATTTTATGCCTATTTCAGATGTGGGTCTCCTTGGGGAAGTGAAGGTCTGTATGTGATCTAGGTCCCATACCCTACTAAAGATTCAAAATGCTTTGAAGGGCAGGGATCGCTCCTTAAACTCTAGAACAACCTGCTCCCTGTCAGAATCCAGGGGAACAGAGTCATAGGGACTGTTTATTTTTGTTTTATTCTAAGGCATAGTAATTACTTGGCTTCCTTTTATAAGACACCTGCATACATTGTACTGCCTTACTGATCCAAGGCTGGGTTCTCTAATGTGGCTGTTCTTGCCTGCTTTTATTTCCATTTCCCTGGGCATGTGTATACATTGTTATATTTTTTCTCTGTTGATTGTTTTTCCACTAGTTTCTCTGCTTTTACTTTTCCAGAGTTGAATACCCAAAGTTTATATAGTCTAAAAGAATAGACTTCTAAGTTAAAGCTTACTTTATAATAGTTTGCTGTCTTATGTTTCTTTTTTTTCTCTCCACATTTGGCAATGCTTCAAAGTCTGTGTGCCAAACATTGTATAAATAGGAGTAGTCATGATGGTGCCCTAAGCAGCTTACAGTTTTATTAAAGAGAGGAAAACAAGAGGTAATTGTAAAACAATAGGAAAGAGACTGAGGGCAATAATAAAAATGTCATATATTTAAATAGGCTCAGTGTGCACGGTTTATGCACAGGACCAAATCAGAAGTCCAATGGCTTTGACACATGCTTTCCATGAAATCATGTGGTTCCTCAACATTTTCTCTGTCTTCCGTTCTCCTCTTTGTCACTCATGGAGAAGCTGTTCTGCTGTTTGCCTGCACCATGCTCTGTCCCTCCTTCTGCGCTCTAACTGCTCTGCCACCTAGAAATGTTAGGGTCCACATGGCACTGCTATCCAGACAGTATATAAGCAGGGATTAGAGTACATAGAGAAACTATACCAGCTGCAGTCAGGAGGGAATTTCCTGAGGTACTGACTCCCCGCTCAAGTCTGGTTTTCTGAGCAAAGGGTATTCTCAGCTCCTATATCCCCTGCTACCCAGCTCAAGCTACCTGTGCTGAGAGGTGCCATCACCTACTGACTGGAGAAGGGAAGCCTGAGGGCCCCATTATCCTCCTGTTAAACCATCTTTCCCTTTGAGCTCCAGGGTGGCACTGGGCCATGGTTCATCTTCTCTCCCCACCTGAATTCACTGGTGATTTCTGCTCTGTACGGTTCTGATGCTGGTGCAAATCTGTGCCGCCCACCAGCTTGATCACCAAGTCAGCTGCTTCCACTTCCAGACAAGTACCTAAAGGCTGGTGTCCCAGACCCAGAAGACAGCCTGAAACATGGCGGGTTTGTGCTTGCTGCAGCAAAAACAAAACACCGCATGCATTGGGCAGACTGAGGGTCCAGCCCAGTCTTTGTACTTATTTTCTGTGCAGCTGCAGCACAACTTATTTCAAACAACCCATCTGTATTGTCTATTTTGCATGGGTAGTCTTACTGTGAGTGCCTGGTAACCTTCCATGTAATGATTGTCTCATGAGGGAGGTGACTTCTGTTTTTCGTCCTTTACAGATGAGTAGGCAGAAGCTCTAATGCTCAAGATGTCCTAGCATGGCATCTCTGCAGTGCGCATGGCCGTACTGTAATGGTTTAGCAGTCTTCTGACAAGTTAACGCTCCTCTTCGCTCTGCTGCTACCCTTGGAGATGCTACAAGGATCTTCCCCCTCATTTCATTCGAAGAGATATTAAGAGTTCCCAGCCTGACTCATCTGCTGGCACCCCACTACCTACCTTAATCTGGCCAGGTAGAGGTATAAACAGAAGGTGTCACTACTTCAGCAAGAGATTTGTGCCTGCATGAGGAATACTGGGGAGTAGGGGAAGAAGAGAGGAAGGCAAGACAGAGGCAATACTGTTTGGAGGAGGAAAATAATTGGGAAGACTATGTGAGACACCATCCATGTTTGTCGGTGGTGCAATCCCTAAGGCAGTGCTTGACTCGGTGCTCACATGGCTTTTCACAAAGGTCTGTTTCACAACAGCCTTCCAGGCGAGGAAGTCCCCTCTCATCCATAAAGAACGCTCCAGCCAGGGGTCACCGGAGAAGGATGCACGCTGCGTGCGCTCCCTTCGTCGGGGCGAGCGCGTCAGCCCGCACTGCGCCGGCTTCTGCTGCCAGCCCCGGGACAAGAACAATAGAGGCATCCAGGCTGGGATGCCTGTAGGGTGGTGAGCTGGCTAATGCGAGACCACGGGGCTGGGCTTTGCCTTCTCATTATCTCTTGAAAGAACACTGCGCTGAAGTTAGGGAAGGGAAAGATGAAAACCATGACAACTAAATTTAAAAAATGCTCCCATTTAAAGAAGGGCCTTTATATCTCAGCAGCAGTTTTCCTTCCAATTAAATTTATATTTGATCACTTCTCTGACCTCTTTTTTTAATTAGTTTCAGATACGTATTGTGTCTTTAGTAGTTCTTTGCCTGAGGTGATGGCGGTCTTTTTTTCCAAATTGTATTGAGACTGATTTCAAATGTGGTGTATTTTCCATTGTCATGCGGTACTTTCCCTCTAAATGTCGCTCCTTTCTTTCTTAACCAAAACAATCTTATGTATTTTGATATATATGAGAAATAGTTCCCCTATGAAGAATAAGGGCCTGAGCTATTTTGCAGATTGTAATAGAGAAAATAAAAAGCTGAAGTAAAATATTTTTTTATTTATTTTATTAGAAGTGTGTTCATCTTCACCATTTTAAGAGCTAGACTAAATGCCATAGGCTTTGTTTCAATAATAGCTGCAAGATATGTACAGGTCCTTGCACAGATCCTTTTGCTTACAGCGGTAATCAAAATGTTTTTATTTCTTTCCTCTGCTTAGTGAACACATTTGACAGTTCTAGCACGTTGTTCCCCTTCCTCATATGCTGCAGCGTATGAGAACGTTGGTCACTGAAGTCTTAGAGAATAACCTACTGAATTTAAAGGTTTCCTTAGTTCTCTGTGAAACCTAACTACCTAACATTTCTAATTAAAAATCTTTAAAATGTCTTTAATAGAATGTCTCAATAATGTCTCATTGATAGTAAAAAAGTGTGAAACTTTAAAAGATGATTGTGTTGTTCTGTGCAAGTATCAAAGGTGTCTATAGTGTCATTGTAAACTCTGGCAAAATAGGGGCGAGTTCTGACAGTGCTGGAGCCATGGAAACATCCAACTTTTTGGTCTGGTCCTACACAAACAGAATTTGTCTTACGTTCAGTGGAAACGTTGTTCTTGCCCTATATAAAGGTGTTTGTACTTGTCATGAACTATGTAAATATAATTCAAATTAAAGTAAAACTTATGAAGGCTAAGTTGGCAATTTGTTTCTTTTTGTAAGCGAGCCATTATGTCTTCTATTTCTTTTATATCCAATGTAGGAAATGAGTCACAACACTAACATAACATGAGGCAAAAACCTAAGGAAGATTCTGGAAACAAGAAACATAAATGCACTTATGTTTTATTTGCGTCCTTTTGAAACAATGCCTTCAGTCCTGCTTAGTACCTTGTTTAAAAACTTTAAATTGCTAACTAATTCCTCTCAGAATAACCTTTCCTAGCCAGTTTTAGGATTGTTCCATGTCAATCTGAATTTAAATGCTCCTGTTGCAGTATGTTTGATGCTCCAAAGAGAAGCAGAGAAGGAAATCTTAGGTTACAGGGGGGGACATATTGCCTAGCAGGCAGATGGAGCTCAAGATATAGGGAAAAATACTTCAGGAAAAAAAAAGAAAAATATCTTTTCAGTGCAGTGTTTGTCAGTCTATATTTATGCAAGTGCTTTCTGTGCCTTTAATGTTATTGGTAAAGTTGATGAGGACTTTCAACCCCACCATTGTCCAGGTAGAGTGTGACTTTGAGACAGTTACTGCTGCAAGGTAAGGAATAGGCCTTGCTTCCCTTTACATGGTGACACATAAATTATGGTTAATATAGGCGTGTATTTTCAAGTGAAACCAAGGTAAGCAATACCAATTTATATTTTCTACATGGTTCAGATATTGTAGTGTCAGTTCATATAGTCATAGCTGTGGTGAAGGATGATAACACTGGTACAGAGAGGAGTAAATGAGACTGAGCAGATGCAGGTTACTGTAGGCAGCTCAGCACATTAAGTTCGTTTTATCACAAGATTCATAGCACCATATTTTCTTACATGCTTTCACTCCACTGTAGTTCAAAAAGGCTTATGAATTGCCTTACTTTGCCATTACATTGCTCCCAATTTGCAACAGACTACACTGAAAACATGCCTTTGAGTATCCTTGAAGTGCTTTCCTGGACAGCCATGCTTTTTCACTCTGCCCTCCATTTCACCGTAGGGGAGTTGCTTGAACATATTCATTGCAACACAGAGAACTTTTAAAGTAGGATGTAAGATACCTTTAGTATTAACATTCTTTAGGAGAGTGGGAAAGACAGATAGTGGAGAGCAGGAAAGCCAATATGATGGTAATAAGGTGGTTGTGTTAAGATTGCATGGTGCACATATTGTTTTGAGACATGTGCTACTACTGCTCTCTGTTTAAAAGGTTATTACTTATGATGTCCACAGCCCATTTACACACAACTTTAGTATGTGACCATAAAAATATATATTCAAATGCATGAATATTGCACTGGCTTCTTGAATCCTGAAAGCCACCTTCTTGCAAGATATTTAATTACCTAAGCAATTCCAGTGACCAAAGTCACTGATATAAATGAAACTTCTAAGGCGATTATGTTGACATATGGAGAACAAACTATGACGTAATACATAAGAAAGTACAGCTCTGTTGCAGAAAACTTGCAGTAAAATATATCCAAAGACAGACAAATTCTGTTCTCTGTGATGCAGCTACTCTGTTAAGGCCAGTTATTTCCAGCAGTATACATGTGGAATAATTGTAAGAAGATTTTTACCATTAGAATGTTTTGAATTGGGTATTATAGTTCTGTTTGAGTACTTTGACATTTTTATGGTTCTCAGTTGTGGGGTTTTTTTTCCTTATTAAGTTTTATAGCACTGTTCCATAGGAGTACATCACTAAATTGTTGAAAAATGGAACCATTCAAAAATTTGAAGTAAAGCTAACAGGTACAATAACCTACTGCCCCTGAAACCTTCCTCCACACTACTGCAGGGTTTTTTTCTGTAGTTATCTTAGCCCAAGAGCTGATTTATCTTCAAAAGCCATACTGAAAATGTTATTTGTATTTGCATTCATAAATACATTTTCTTGAAATAATGATGCATGATATTTGATGATGTTTGAAGTACGGAAGTGCTAAATTATTTTGGTTTTTCATCAGGAAGGACAAAAAAAGCCATCTATGTATGAAAAATGAACTGCTTAATCTGTGCTTGCCTTGATTAGAGTTTAGGCTATAATTCATGTATTCTTCTATGCTCTTTTTTATTTCTGCCTTTCTTCCCAACTGCAAGAACACTGGTGCACATAGCTGACATCTGGATTAAAAAAAACTTTGCAGGCCAATATATTGTCTCGTAAACCTTTACTCCCACTACTAATATGATTAATATTTTCATTTTTGTAAAACTAAAGAAATAAGGCTCACTCATAGAACACAGGTTAAATTTCCTGAAAGGACATATAGATATGAAAAAGTAAAACCAAGAGTGTATACGGAGAGTATCTTGAAGAACATAGATGCCAATGAAGAGAGTAAGACTGAAGACTACTGTCTTCAGTAAATAAATGAAAGTGGAAACCACATGAATCTCATTCTTCCTGAGTCTGAAAGAAAATCCAGTTCCATGAAAATATTCAAGAAAGAAAATCTGAGCTAAACTTCTCAGAAAATCTGCTCTGATATGTGTATGAAAACATACTAGTTTCAGTTTCCTGTTTATTTCTACTTTTGACATAATTGAGGTGAACTCGGGCATACTTTCTGCTCATTGTTTGATATTTGAGGCTTATGTCAGCTCTCAACCTGCCTATCAAAGGGACTACAACTACTGAAACAGACCTGAATTATTTGCTATGGAAAATGACACCTGAAGTGACATGTCAGGATAGTGCAAAGAGCTCACCTACAGTTTTTTCATTGATTTTAAATAGCTTTCAAAAAGAGAAGCATGGAAGTGCCATATTATTCTCCATTTTAACGGGTAGCAAAATGTAGTGTGATGTGTCTAAATAACGTCTCATTTGGGTAATTAGGGTCAAAGTAGACATAGACAATAGAGAAGTCTGGCTCAATAATTAGTCTCAATTGTTCCTGGTGATGAAAAGATGGATGAAGAGAGAGGACAATCCAAGTGACAATATTTGTTTAAAGCAGTCAAGAAGTCGACCAATTACCAAGTGTTGTAAACAATTAAACCGAACTATGCTCATCCTTTCTCACTGATGTGAATTTTTCTGGCTGGAGAGTGGAGAAAAAGCAAATCCCTGGATTAGGACAGATAGTTTTCTTATAATACTTTTTCACAGCTTTTTCAGAAGAAAAAAGACAGCAGAGTAAATACAAGTTTGAAAGTTTTTGAAATGGGAACCAGTTCACTTTGTAATACACTTGTAGAATTCATAGCTTGACAGAGCAAGAGATAATTATACAGACATGCAAATCAGAATTAAGAATTATAATTCCAAGTACCTGTCTCATTTTACTATTGATTTAGAATTAATAGATTACATTTGATTTAATGAACTCAGTAATAACCTAGATTCTGTTTCAGGATTTAATTCAATTTATTTAATACATCCAAAATATAGCTTGCCTTGCCTAGGACTTTTAGAAGATAAATACTTCATTTGGTAGGGTGGATTATTAGTCAATTCAAACCTTAAATCCCAGTTTACACTAAGACATAATGTTCATGACTAATTACAAGATTACAGAATCGTGGCCTATACATTGTAAGCACATATCTCAATAAACAAAAAGAAAACAAATAAATAAGATTCTAATATTACTGCGGCAATAGTGAGATAACTACCTCTTTCTCATCTCTACTGCGGTGTGCTCATACAGATTACAGAATAAAACCTTTGTTATCAGATTTGCATCTTTCTTTTAAATTAGTACTGCCTCCTGGTTAGTTTGTTTTTAGCTCAATGATTACATGTGCTTTTTGTCTTCAGAATAAATTTAACAAAATTTGCAGGTAAGAGACAGTATTTAATTCATTTGCTAACATCGGCTGTCATGAAAAACCTTTTCTTAGGAAGCAATAATTGGAGTCACTCAACATTTTTCTGAAAACCTCTTTTTCCTTCTGTTTAACTGTAGGTGCTTTTAGCACATTTCATATCAGTTTGAGAATGCCTACCTATATAATTATATGCATTATATAGAACTACTTGTATAGAAATTTTATTTTATAATATCTAGAAATAAAAGAAGATTTGGTGGCTGATATAAAATCCATTAAAGCTAAGGAACTGTTCCTGATTAGCTTCTGATTAGTCTTTGGATTAAAATCTTAATAACTACGAAAAAAGCATTAAAATAAATGTTTAAGAAGTTCTTCAAGGACCTAAAAAATTTAAAGTTGTATTGTCAAAAATAAGAAAATGCAAACATATACGAAGGATAATAATTTTTTTCTATAATTTTTATGGTTAGATGAATTAGTTTTGGGTTTTATTAGAGAGTTTTATTATTATTTATAATCTTTCTTGGAAAAGAAAGAATTATTTTATATTTTTCATTGGTATTGGAATTATGGAAAACATATAAAAGAAAAAATGAGACAAATTGACAGTAATATAGCCCAAGAGTTTGTGTCACATTCAAAAGCAAAAGCATATAAATCTTACTTCTCAGAAAAATTGATGTGTTCACAGAAATTTAGTAAAAACTTTTTCAACTTTTTCTGCTTATGTTACAGTCTGATGCCTTCCATTCTTCTCAAAGTAGGTGATACGTCATTTCACTGAACTAAACCAGGCAACTGTGGGGAAAAATTGTTCATCAATGTACAGAAAGGACTTACCATCTTTTTAAAAATAAATATTAAAAATTAAATCTACTTATAATCTTATCTATTTGTTTTCCAGGGCAGAGAACAATGGGGAACTTAATAAAAAGCATGCTGACTGGCCTTAAAAATATCTCATATGGAGACATTACTTTCTTCATTCTCTTGGCTTTCTTTCTCTGAAAGTAACCAACTGTCCTCTAAACAGCTTTTTCCTTGTCTCCTCTTACTACCAAGGTTTATTACAGAGATAAGCCAGAGGTCTAGACACCAAAAAATCTGACTTTTGTTCCCAGTTTAACCACAGCCTTTTATATGACCTTGGACAACTCATTTATCTCAACTTCAAAGGCACTAGGGAGGATAAAATTAATCACTGTGGTGCCCTCAGATGCTATTTTGGAAGGGTTACTCTGTGCTACTAACTACATTTAGTAGCATACTAACTATTTTTGGGGGGGAAAAACAGACTAAAAGCATGTTGACATAAATAAAAATTTTAGTTATTCCCTACTTTGTCCTGCCTTTGCCATCTATAGAGTTGCCACCCAAAGCACGGCAACTAAGTTGATTTATAAAATCTTTTCAATTAAAGATGTTGCTAGATTTTAGTGATCTAGGAGAATGATGTCTTCCTGGAAATTCTGATTGCAGAAGCTCTTAGATACTATAAAAAAATCGAAGTCACATTTTCCGTAAGAATGTGGCTGTATTCCATCCGTTTGTTCTGTGTGTGCTTTACCTAGCTGTGTCACTGTGCAAGCTCCAGCAACTACTCTCAGAATGAAATACTATTCTCAGAATATCACCTTGATTTTTCATTGGCAGCTTTCCTTGAACACATAGCAGAGAAAGTGCACCTTTATTTAAACCATATTTGGGTCTTACGAAAGCAAGACGTTATTATGTAAGACATCTGTGTAGCTCTTTCTCTGTAACACAGCCTTTCAGTGGAAAAATAAAAACATAAAGGTATTTTCAAAGTCTCTTGAAGACAAATTTCTATTAAACCCAGATCTGTTCTGAAAAAAAAACCAGATTCCAGGGTAGTTTTTTGCTATGCTGGGTGACGATGCTAATAGGAAAAAAAGGAACAAGAACCTAGCAAGGTACTAAAATCCACAACGAAGTCACTTTGCATCAGCTGATCTGTGGTAACTAGGTGTGTACGAATGCATCTCATGCAGAGTGCTGTAGTTGCTGTAGTATAGATTACCATCCTTTCCATGCCCCATTAAGCAAAATCCAGTTGTATCTGCTACTGACTAAGGCTAGTCACACAGCCATTAAACGCAACGGTGATACATAAAAACTTGCCCAGAAAGCTCCTTCCTAGACTCTGCTCTCCTTCTACTATTGTAAATCTGGATTAATCCCCCTGAGGTCAAGTGAAATTTAGTGGAATTTCTTTCCAGCTAGTGTAACTTTTTTAGCTGAGAGAAAAATGAAACCTTTTCTTTTTTTTTCTGTTGAGTACCATCTCTGACTTACCTAAATTAAACAACTTCCTAAAAGAAACTTTTAGTTCAACGCTCTCAGTATAAAGAACTGCTGAATTTCTGTGGTCTGCGTTTTGCAAGAAGGGCTTGCTAAATCAAGGACCCCATGACCTCAAAATCTCTAAAGCAATATTTATGAAATCTGCAGCTTTTTATGGTTTATTGTGAATAGAATGGGAGGCAGAAATGTGTTTTGTGGTATGCCACAAGTGAAGTGTCATGGAGGGAGAGAGGAGCAGAAATTGAGCCTGTAATCACTGTTCTCTGGGATTTGTTCCGAAATGTACGAACAGAGCCTTTTGAGTGCTCTTACCTGACTTCAAATATTTTGTAAAAAGCCTAGTGGTCCATTAGCATGGATGTTTGTTCACTGACTTTGATTATCAAGATATCCTTTGTGAGTGCAAACCCACCACCCATCTCTATGCTATACCCAGTTGAGAAACTGGACATTAACAGAGGTGAGATACAGTTTTCATTTCCTTTTCTGGAGCCCTGGAACGAAAGGGAGCAGTAAGGAGAGAGCAGTTGTTGTGGAGATCCCCGATGGCCACCTTTGGCGGTGTGATGGAGTGACTACACTGCATGCACTGTAGTGCAATCCCCACGAGAGAAATTACTTTCAGACAGAAAATGACACAGATACTCCTTTGCTGATCAGCGTGAGTGGAATTTTAGAGCTCAGAGAGCAGAAGTCTGTGTGCCAGCGCTAACAGGGGTATTTTATGCTCCCCTGCTTCTATATTGATTTTGCTGACTCAGACCATCTCAGATTCTCTTGATCTTTTCCATTGAAAAGGGCTGACTGATTTTTTAATACTCTGATGAAATTGTGCGAAAGTATACCAAAACTACTTGATTGATTAGATGGCTTATTGTCTGAGACTTTACATTTTGGCGAGGATGCCTGTCTCTTGGTCTCTGTCAAAAGGGAGATCAGTTGCTTCCTGACTCTTGCTGCTCGTCTCTGCCCTGTCTGTCAAATGTGTTGCTAGGACAAATTTTTTTTGCTGTTACTTAATTAAGGCTTCTTGTTTTTCAAATCTGATATTTCAGGATTTTCTGTGAACATAATTACAAATCTCTTTGGTGAATGTAATGAGCACTAGCACACTCCTGAAATGGACATGTTATGGCAGGATTTACAATGTCATCTCTTGACAGTAATTTTGTTACTGATTCCTAGATTTTTGATCTATGAAAAGACTTGCTATGGAAAACTTGTCTTAGATTCATGGGTGTAAAATCATTTTGATAAATAAAAACTGGACTGGTATATGCACTGATCAGAGGTGCAAAATGCTATTTTAACTCTGGTGGTAGAGCTTTTGCACACTGAATGTATTGGGAGTCCAAGTTGTTAAACATTAAATTTATGAGTTTACAGAACAAAGTTATAAATATTCCTCAAAGTTCTATGGCAATGCCAATTATTAAAAACTTTACTATTTGTAACATCTAAAAATTATGTACAAGAGCACTAAGAATCTCACTCAAAGAAGGTGTACCCAAGAGAAAGTGTCTATGAAAGCCCCCTTCCATCTTAGAGAGGACCTAAAAAGGGGTCCAATATAGTGTTTGGTTATGCTTAGCTCCTAGAAATAAAAATAAAAAGAAATTACAGAAGTTAATTGTCTGAAGAGATGTCAGCATTAGCTAGACACCGATATTACACCACCTTGATTAAGTTGCAACTACAGAGTTCTCTGATTCAGTGTTTTGTTTAAACCTTTTTTCCTCATTGCTTTAAAACTCCTGTCTCTGATATTCATCTAATGTTTGCATGAAGAGTTTGCAATGTTTATTTTAATCCCTTATAGGACACAACATTTCTAAAAGTCTATTTATGTTGCTCCTTCAATGCTCTGTGGGGCCATCGTCTTGACTTTTCAAGAAATGAAACATGGCCAAAAAAGATTTAAAGAAATACAGTTACCTTTTAATAGTATAGTAGGGTATGTGTTAACACGAGCGTATGACTACAGAATGGACCCGACAACCCCATGGTTTGTGTGTTTACAGGCATCAACTTTAATGGTCCGTTGTGATAAATGAGAGATATTAAAATCTTACCGTTAATACTCCCACCTGCCTGCACAGTCATTTACAGTCAGCAGAGGGCTAGAAGTTAAAGGTCAGGCCTAGGAGAGTTAGCAAACGTGCCGTTCTGCTAAGCAGGCTCTGAGCACCGGGAATGGGCTGCTCTGGGGACCGGAGGCCACGGCTGATTTTCTGCTGTTGTTGTTGTTCCTGGCCTAGGGTAAGTTTATGCACAACCAAAAGCATTCAGAATGAAATATTCTCCTTTCTTCATGTCAAAATAAATGTGCACATGATCCACTAGAGGGTTTCTTAAGTTGCATAGATTTCCCCATATTGTTTTAACTGGTATGTTTACTAGAGAAAGAGACTTCTTTTGTTTGGTCAGCCCTTTCTAGGCAGGCTGTTAAATCTAAGGGAAGGAATTCCAGCAAACTGGTTACTTACCAATGTGCTGAAGCTCCTGTTACTGCAAAATACATTTTAGCATCTGGGTACTGCCACTGCCAAGCATGTGCTGCTGCCTTCGGGGATCAGCTTGGGTGTTGGCTCTGGTAACTGGAGCATATCAAAAGTAAGGACCAAAAAAGAGCGGTCAGCAAGGCCAGTGGCAGAATTACTGATGAGTGAATATTCACACTGCAGAGAAGACAAGTGTCCATTTTATTTTTTGGTTCCCTGAATGAAGCTATGTCTCTAAATCCAACCTGTTTATTTAATCAGTGGAAGTCCAGAAGCAGCTTACATGTAAGCATGAAGAAGATCCCAGTTCCTCTTTCCCAACACCCTGATGCAAAGATGAAGATGGTGGAGGTAAATTAAGGTTGCTTTAGGCCACTTTTACATACTTTGTCATGGGATCTGGCTCAGTCTCAACTAACTCCCAGTGTAAGTGTCACCAGAGTGGGACCTCCTATGACATACCTGATGCTTTCTGTATCTCTCTGCTCCTCTTTCTCATTAGCCTTTGATGGATGAAAAAGAGGGAACAGTACGACTTTCTCTGGTTAAACAGCTGATATACCCTTCCTGTGAGAGCTGGGGAAGATGCTGAGACATCCCTTTCCATTAGTTATATCTTTTTCAGAGAGGCCAGGGAGCTGATTACATCCTTTTAAGGTCTCTTTAGTCTCGTGGGATGGCATGTAGAAACCCTGGAATAACTGGGAATAGAGCCAAAGAGCAGGAAGCCACAAGAATAACTACTGACTGAATTTTTGGTCATGCCTTCAAAGATACTGCCTCTGTTTCAGAGTATCCTTTGTGAATGAGGGACAGAAAAGGCTTGTTATATGTTCTTTAATCGTATTCAAATGTTTAGATTAGCACAAACACAGAACTGTAATATTGGTGATATGTTTGCTCTTCTAAGCTTATGCACAAGCTGGTTCCTGCTTTTGTGCGGAGCAGCTAGGCATTTTTAGCACCAGGCTTCTGCTGGTTGTGAAACTCGGAGGGAAGCAGCCCCAGCCACTGCCTTACATAAACTCTGCGCCTGGTACAATGGACTGCTGCCACCACCGTGTTTGTAGTAGCGAGATTTCCTTTCTGACCTACTTTTCTGCTGTACGCATTGGGCCAGGGCCTCTGGAGCATTAGATCATTTTATATCGTTCCCGTGCCACAAAGCTGCCCTGACACCACCTCGAGCAGCCAAGGAAGGATCCCGTCAGCCTAGAGGGATCCACAAACGACTTATAACTACTTAACGACTCTGTTGTCTTTTTTTCTCACTGTAGCCAGCACAGCAGATGTACTTAGTGTGCTCTAAACCAGACAACAGCTCCTTAGGGGTACAGCCATTCTTCAGGGCGCTTCACATGGGGCAATGATCTAGCACAAAAGACTAGGAATATGAGCATGGTACTCACAGACACACAGGTCTATGCTGACCACATCTTGGCCATAATTGCCCTGGATAAATATATATGAAGGGAAGTAATACTTGTGGAGACAGCTTGGGCAGATATTGAAGGAATAACGGAGATAATGAAACAAAATGAAATTTCATAAACTCCTAAATAATTGTAGAATATGAAATGGGCAGCATTTATACAAAAGTCTTTATAAGAGTTGGATACAACTCTGTTAAAAACCAAGATCTGTGTCTGTGAAGATTTTCTTGGAGGAAGCGAGGGTAAGGATGGGAAAGACCCAGTTGTAGATTTGTATCTGAGTCTAGGTAAGCATCTAGGGCAACGGAGGTCTGTGATCAGGCCTTGCCTTCCCCCTCTCAGAGCTGTGAAGTCAGCCTCTTTCTGTCTCCTTCTTAGAGCAGTTCCAGACAGCAGATATAGCAATATCTGAATCTTCTTAATGGTATTTAATAGGAAACATCAATTCTGTACCCTAGAGAGCATAATTTCCTATCTGTAGCTTCTGTTCTAGACTATTTTTTTTTACAATTATCATGTTAAATTACCATCATATTTACTAGAGCCAAAATTTCATGCTCTGTTATGCCTAATTCCTTGCAGGATGGCTGATAGAGCCTATTAAACAAATAGGCCGCCATATTGTAACGTAAGATTAGATACAAGAGACATTTAAATATTTCATAGGAGAGTCAGAGTATAACTAGCATGCTGCAAGTAGGTTGCTGGGGTTGCTGGGGATGAGGACAATAGGTGCTTGCCAAGTTTTGGTCCTGCTTGCTCCCCTCCTCGGCGGAATGCATATTCCCTTGAATTACCCTGCAGACCCCTACCACGATACCCTCAGGCATGTGTACACCCAACCTGGTGAGAGCCCTGGCAGCCTCTTTACAGCCGAGACTTCAGTTATTGCAACTGTAATTTACACTGTAATTTGTGTGTAACACGTGATGCATGTGTTGCCTACCCTACCTGGACCAAACACAAGCTATCAGCTTAGGAGGACTGTGCCGAAGTGCTCAAAGACCAGGATGCTGATGGGGGTGCCCAGGTGGGAAAACTAGTTTCACCAGGCTCCTCCGCACAGAGGAGAGAGCAGAGAATGGGAACCGTCCCAGCAGAGCAACACAGGGACATGGTTTCCTTGCCGAGGGATTCCTGTTTGACTGAGAGGAAGAAAACAACAGCAGGGGAGAGGCTCTCAGCCAAAGGCAGACTTGAGGGCAGCTGATCTTGAGCACATCCTGTGGTGACGAGAGAAGTAGGGCAAGGAAAGTGTGCAGGTGATCGATCATGTTTTGTCTACATCTCCTCTGCAAGTGCTATTTAGCTTAAAGAGTGCCTGGGTTAAGAAAACCTACTGTAACACTCACCATATGTGCTTATGTATGTCCTGAGCTGTTGACGAGTGTCCAAAGAGCTGGAACTTGGCAAAAAGAGGCAGTCTCTTCGGGTGGCTGAGCAGGATTTCGCTGCCCAGAGTGATCTGTTATCCCATTTCTGAAGAATGCCCTCAAGAGTCTGTGCCTCAGGAGTCAAAGAAAGAGGCGGTTTTGCAGTATACCCAGATTATGGAAGTTTAAAGAGTTCACAGACCCAATGTGGTGTGACCTAAACGTAAGGCCTCACAGCTAGATACTTACCAGGCTGTTATCTTGGCCATGGAAGCTACTTGGCTCAGCTATTTTTATCCTGGCACATCCTCACAAGCCTGGGTCTGATTTAGACATTATGGTCAGACAGATTTGAGACAGAAATAAAAGTTAAGGAGTTAAAATGAGACATGCAAGACATCCATGAAAAAAGTTTACAAGATGTTTCACGTACCTGAAAGTTTGAAAACTTTGACATTTCTGGAAAAATATTATTTTTCCTTCTGTGACTCAGCTGCTGTAGCTGCTCAGAACCCCAAGGGATGTTTTATTTTGCCTATGTAACATACTTTTTCGCACGTGTATGAATGGTCTGTACCTCAGAACATCATAACTTTCACATCCAGGACTGTCTTCAGAATTTCTGGTCACGATTTTGATGTTGTTAATTTGAAAAGCCAGATATACTCTGCTGATGTTGTCCTAAGTGTCAAAAGTGTCCCTGTAGCAGCTTCCTATGCCTCCTTGGGAGCCCTGCTGAAAGTAAGCCCAAAGACCCCCAAATCACTGGGCCCACATGCAGGCATATGGTGGTCCGTGGAATGTGCCTATTGCCTGACATAAATGTAGGGTGTGATTATACGGACCTTTTGCCAGCTGGAAGGTTAAGCCTGGCTGCTTGTGTCAGATCCTGCAGCCTAGTTTACTACTCACTTACTTGTTTGTGGGGATGCAGTGCAAACCAATTCACTGGAATTATCAGAACCGAAAAAAAGAAAGCAACCTGCTCTCTGTTTCCCATTTTATTTTTTTCTCCCGAGTTAGTGTGTATGCACGTGTGGGTTTTTTCCTTCCCCTCAAATTTGAATCATGTCAGCAATCTGGATGACAGTATGACCTCAAATGTTAGGAGGGGCTGTTAAAGTTCAGGAGGGCAGGAATGAGCAGATGCTGGAGGGAAGGGGAAAGGAAACTTCATAAATTGCTTTTGCCAAGAGAATAAAGTTCTTGTGATAGCCTTTCCATGATTTCTGTGAGTAAGTGTCTGCTAACAGAGAATGCCCTGTTCAGCAAGGTCAAGGACAACCACGATTGCAGATGACCAGAGCATTAGCTTCTAAACCCTGAAGTCTGTTTCCCCTCCAGCACCTGGTAGCACCAAACTTTCTGCTGCCAGAAATCAAAACCACAGGCTTACCTTGTGCTGTTTGTCAAGCAATCTACTGCCACTGTTCAAATCAGCAAAGAAGGGTATTGTATGGAAGAAGGACAAGCTGTGTGCCCCATGGCTAGGTGTTGATTAGACTGGCTGCATAATTGCTGGAGTACAAAAGGCTATGAGAACTACTCAGGGGTACCGAGTATTTTCTATTTCCCAATTCCTTTCAAGTTTGCTTGTAAAGACAATATTGCCCATCCACTTATAACCTGGATGTTTACTCAATCACAAATCCCATTAAAAGGAAAGGACTTGAGGGAGGAAAGTTGACAAGATTTGTCCATAAATACTTGTGTTTTTGACAGCTGAATGGAGTTCACATTACTTGTTGGATTTGTCAAAGAATACGTATGAACTTGAATCTTGGATATTGAATGGCAATGTGGTGTGATAGTGTTATATAAAAATAACTCACTGTTATGTATTTAGACATATGGTGCCAGTCCTGTACCAGGTGTACTTGAGACAATTTAAATGCTGTTCAGGACAAGCTTAGGTAACCCAAAGGAAGTTTTGTAATCATATGTGTTTCTCCCCTTCTCCTTTATCCCGAGGTGAACCCTACAGTGTCTCCTATTCCATTTCAATGATTTCCCTGTTTTTCTGATCGTGAACCCTTCCTGGACGGTTTTCATGACCTCATGGAAGACTTCAGAATAGTCAGGATCAATAAATCTCTCTGCAGAGCTTGTTGAATGCGTGGCTTTGCTGACAGGCTGTAAGGTGTCAGCACAGGCGTTTGCTTAGGCCTCCGGCAAAAGACCCTATAGCGAGAGAACAGAGAGGGCACACAAATGATCCTGAGGAGCAGGTCCCTAGAAAAAAAAAAAAAAAAAAAAAGCATTTCCCTATGTTACATGTTTCTTACCTCCATTCTTATTTGCAGTTTACTTATTGACATGGACTTTTAATCTATACCTGGGAAAACTGGCTTTGTAAATAAAATTGGTGGGAACTGCACAGTCCAATTCGGAAAGCAGTAGAATTATAGCCCTCTCAGTCATATACATATTGTCATCTATATGGACTTCTGTAAGGCTTTTGATATGGTCCCCCACAACATTCTTGCTGCTAAATTGGAGAGATACGGGTTTGATGGGTGGACTGTTAGATGGATAAGAAATTGGCTGGATGGCTGTGTTCAAAGAGTTAGTCAACAGCTCAATGTCCACGTGGAAACCAGTAAAAAATGGTGCCCCTCAAGGGTCCGAACTGGGACTAATACTATTTAATATCTTAATCAATGACATCATAGATAGTGGGACTGAGTGCACCCTCAGCAAGTTTGTGGATGGCACCAAGCTGAGTGGTGCAGTTGATACAGTAGAGGGAAGGGATGCCATCCAGACGGACATTGACAGGCTTGAGGAATGGGCTCATGTGAATCTTACGAAGTCCATCAAGGCCAAGTGCAAGGTCCTGCACGTGGGTCAGGGCAACCCCAATATCAATACAGACTGGGGGATGAATGGCTTGAAAGCAGCCCTGCCGAGAAGGACTTGGGGGTACTGGTGGATGAAAAATTGAACACGAGCCAGCAATGTGGGCTTGTAGCCCAGAAAGCCAATCATATCCTGGGCTGCATCAAAAGAAGCGTGGCCAGCAGATCGAGGGCGGTGATTCTCCCCCTCTACTCTGCTCTCAGGAGACCCCTGGAGTCTCACGAGTACCTGGAGTACTATGTTCAGCTCTGGTGTCCCCAGCACAAGAAAGACATGGGCCTGTGAGAGCAGGTCCAGAGGATGGACATGAAAATGGTCAAAAGGCTGGAACACCTATCCTGTGAAAAAAGGTTGAGAGAGTTGGGGCTGTTCAGTCTAGGGAAGAAAAGGCTCCTAGGCAATCTTATTGCGGCCTTTCAATATATAAAGGGGGCAAGAGGAGAAAGATGGAGAGAGACTTTTTACCAAGGCCTGTAGTGACTGGAAAAGGGGAAACATTTTTTAACTGAAAGAGAGTAGATTTAGATTAAAGGAAGAAATTTTTTATAATGAGGGCACTGAGACACTGGAAAAAGTTGCCCAGAGAAGTTGCAGATGCCCCATTCCTGGAAGCGTTCAAAGTCAGGTTGGACGGGGCTTTGAGCAACCTGATCTAGTGAAAGATGTCCCTGCCCATGGCAGGGGAGTTGGACTTTAAAGGTCCCTTCCAACCCAAACCATTCTGTGAATCTATGATTCTATAACATTGGCATTACCATTAGATTATTATAAGGTTTCACATGGTTTAAGAGGTTTCTCTCTCTTTGTGTTGCTTTTTCTCCTGTGCCTGAGTTAGCCCTTACTGCATATCTATTTGCTTTGTGAACTGGAGAACAAAAAATAATGCTCTAATTGAAAACTCCTGGTACTTCTATCACTCATCAGATAAGCAAAAATAAATAATAAAAAATACCTCTTTCAAAGATAAAATGAAGAGAAAAACACAGCAATGAACCAAGCACAAGTTCCTGGTGATTGCTGCATTATCATATTTTTAAGGGAAATCAAATGCTTTTCATCCTGTCCCACCTAGTCTAGCTCATAGACCTATAGGGTACATCAAATGGCAAACACCAGTGATGTAACCTTGAGTGGAGACAGAACCTGAATGGTTTTGGTCTTAAAAATTTCTGGTTTACTTTTTTTTTACTATATTTTTTACCTTTATCATACTATTTTTTCATTCAGCTGGCTGGTTTTTTGCCAGTTAACAGATTCTTGTGAAGGTTGGAGCTTTGGGCTATGAAGTGCTGAAGTGCAAGGGAGATTGCTGTTGTAGACTGTGCCACCAACCTCAGATAGCCCATTTCATCTCCTTTGCATGTATTTCTTTTTCTAGATATTGATCATTTGGATGGTAATGACTTTAAGAGAACCAATTTCTCTCCTTATGCATACACAGCTCCTGATGTGTTCCCAGTTGGAGAGCTAAAGACCAACTGTAAGTTCAAGTACAGTATCAAGTATCAATAGTGCTAAAATTGTGCATAGCTCATTTGCATCCGAGAAGTTACTGTGATAAATTTCAAGGTCTCTGGGGAAAACAGTGCATATCTCCATCTATATATATTATTTTGTGCATGATATTTACCCTGAGAAACACGTATTTATGTCTAAATTACTCCCCTTTACTTACAGATCTGAAAAGGAACACAAAATGGATGTATCTTTTTGTCTGAACGTTATTTGTAAATTGAACAGATTGATGTTTTCATCACACAAATTAGCACTGCAGAGTGCTGTTTTTTAAATTGGGAATGTCCATGGTGAAAGCCACTAACTCATGCCCTTGGCTAAAGTGAAAAGTCCGTAAAAAACTCACGTCTTTTTGATCTGAGTAAAAAATTCTTAAAATTGGGTGACACTGTAATATGGTCTTACGAAAATAAATAACGAAATTTCTTGCTGCAGTGCTATGGAAAAAAGAAATTGAAGGAGCAAACAGAAGCTAGGACTCTAGAGCAAGAGGAAAACTGCAGAAGACTTCACCTTTGCTTATTGAATTGCTTTTTAGTGTTTTGGGGAGGTATTTTGAGCATTGCATCTGAGCTTTTGTGAAATAATTACAGTGATGGTTCTGGTTTCTAATGTAGAGTACATAAATCTGCAAAAGCTATTGGGCAAATTCTGCTGAGTCTTTCACCTCAGATCAGCAGCCCTCAGATCATTAATCATGCATTATAAGCTTTAATAGACTAAGCATTTTAAAGACATCTGCTGAGTCTCAAAGGATAGAGTGCAGATCTTGCATTTCAGAGATTTCTATATTAGAGCAGTAATAATGCTGGGAGAAAAAAAGACCCAACAAAAAAGCTTTGCCTCTCCCTCTGGTTCCAGAGAGACCTGCCATGCCGCAAGAGAGGATGATAACGCAAGTTATTTATAATTGGAGACTGAAGAAGTTAAGCTCACCGTGTATTAACATGCCTTCTTAGATACAGTGATTGTCACCATCATTACATGCTCAGGCATCGAGCTTATAAAGAAAGATCTGTTTTGCATGAATTGAGTGTGTGAATGAAACACAGTTTTGTCCTGAACAGCATGTCATGCATGCCTGAAAATCACTATAGGTAACTGGCCTTTTGCTTTTTTAGTTTGTCTGATTCAGTCACTCAAACACATAGTTTGGTGAAAGCTGTTGTTGCATGTCTTGCACAAAAGAGATAAAATTAGCAAAGATGTAAATGTTACCTGTTCGCTTGTAGTTATTTTTTCCACCGGATACATTACTGTGGGGTGGTAGGTTCTCAGATTTTACAAGAAAACACTTTCACAGTGGAAAGGGAGCATGGAGGTGGAAATGGAGCAAAAGGGCATGCAGACTTTTGGTTATGGCTACAGGTTTGTTTCCAGACAGCAATGGGGAATGGCAGGCTATAGAGTCGGAGGATGCTTTTGCCCATGCCGTGTTATGGATGAACCCTCCCTAACAGCAACAGTTCTCTAGCTGAACACTTGTCCTCTGACTCCCATATTTATTCCTTAGCACAGAGGGTGCAGTCAGGAAGTCCAGTACCTGATGTGTGCTGGTGCAACTATATCTTAGCTGTTTGAAAGTGCTTTACCTAAAATGTGTGAAATTGGGATGAATTCTGTCTTTTCCCACACTTTCTTAGGAAGCATCCCAATTACCAGGCTATATAGCACGACTGCAATGTGAGTTGTCTTTCCATTTTCTAAAAATAGCAAAGCAGCAGCTGGGTATCCTTGCCATTAAGTTGAGGAGTCACTTTCCTACTGTCCAAGTGATATTTAAGAGGGTCATCAAGGGTGGAGGCAGCCGGAGAGCCACCTTGGAAAACCCTCCAGCCTGGGGTAATGGGCTAAAATGCCCACCCATAAGGTGGGACACCCAGCTGTAACTCTACTCTCTTCTGATTCAGGGCAGTGACTGGTGGTATAAACTTTTCCCACGCTGATTGGAAACTGGTGGGGTGTGGTACTCTGCCCCTGAAGTCCTTGTTACTGGAGCAATCCCAGGTCTATGCTCTGGAAAGCAGAGAAGAAGGGCTTTGCAACGTGGTGGGTTAGGTGCATGGGTGTGAGATGTCACTGGTGCCCTTGGGCAGAAGAGGGACCTGGACCTGGCACTCCCATATGAGTGCTCTAGTATGTGGGCATGGGGGAAAATGTCAGCTGCAGGGTTGTTGCTCGTTTCCTATGTTTTTCTTACAATACTTGAATAAAATGTCTCATGCTGAGTCAAATTTTTCATATGAGATGATTTTTCTTCCTGGCTTTTTGTAATGGTTAGGAAAAAAGGTAATAAAATAAATAATAAAAAAATTTTGCATGTAATCCAGACTGATTTCCCCTTTCCTCCCCTCCCTGCCTTTCTCAGTTTGGTATTGAAGACATCGATTACTCTTCCAGCCCTTTGAGGCCTGGACTAAAGCCAAGAAAATGAATGAAAAGGTAAACAGAGGCAAAGAAAAGTAGAGATATATGATTAGGGACACAAAGCAGGTTCCTGGCAGAATGTGGAATTGAATCCTCTCACTTTCTGCAGAATCCAAGCTTTCCTTAAAAGGGAAACTGAAGGAAATAGGTCAACTCAAATAAAATTAAATCATGCTTTATGAAAATGTATCCCCTCATCTCTAAGCTGTGACATGACACACAGTTTTTAAACCTAATTTTACTGATGAGTATCTGTGATGTGTGAGGAGGGTCTCTGGGATCTGAACAGTGCTCCCTGCTTGGTGTGACAATTTTTCTAATAGCTTTCTCACCATATCTGCTCTCAGCTGTTCTGTTTCTTTTTTTTTTTTTTAAAGGAAACTTGAGTCATTGCCATTTTTTATCCTCTCCTCACTGCTTTAATGGCATCTTCCTTCTCTTCCTGCTTTTTTGCCTCTTTCCATTTTATGAGACTTTTATTCTCCTCTTCATATAGTTCCAACATTTTCTCACCTTCTCTCTCACAAGTAAAGAAAATGAAAGCCTTATGCTTAGCATTCTGAAATGAAACTCTAGTGTAACACTCCTGTTTCAAATTGCTCCTGGGGAAAGAAGAAGGTAGCTTTATTTTATTTTAATTTTTTTTCCATAGGTGGTTTACAGTCCTGCTCTTGAGGTCAGAGTTATGACATCATGCAGGGTACCCTAGAAAAATATTCCTTTCAAATTCTTCGCTAAATATTTAATAAAGAGCAAATGTGTTTCCTAATGGACTTCATGCAACAGCATCTTTTACAGGAGGAACCCTGGGAAAGGTGATAGAGGTCAGGCTGAATGACAGAAAGGTGAGAGGGAATTGAATTTGTTCTTAGAGAAATGATCAAGAAAGGGAGGTGTAAGATGGAAAGAAATGCTACTATTTTCTTTCTGAAACTAGACTGTAGATAGATATGTTATAGACTCTCAAAACAAAAACTGGTTTCAGTACAGGCAGCAAAATTGCTCCAGATGAGAAGTGAATTTTTCCATTTCTTCTGGGCTACTTTGTCCATTTATGTTAATGGTCTGAAACAGATCAGAGTTGCTATTAACAAATAGAAAATGGAAAATAGCACTGAGCATTCCTAGAAGTCTGAAATTGAAGTGCCTGTTTAAAGCTAAATTTTACACCTACTGTAATATAATATTACCTGTTACTAATTACTGTGCTGTTAAGCTCTCAGCATTAGTTTATTTTGCATTATACTTGTATTGCCACACCTGCTAAGGACAAACAACTTTGCTCTAAAGTTTTACGCAGCTGATAAATCCAGGTCCAATTTGACCTTCCCCAAATGCCATGATTTGGAGGGGGACCTTTGAGTAGAAGATGACCCTTAGTTTCTCCAAGGTTTAGCACAAGGGAGATGAGTCCATATTTCCCATCTGTTGTGCTTCCTGGAAGCAGCTTGTGTGTTTGGCTATTTCTTGCATGTTCCCGTAGTCCTCAGCTTCTTTAGCCCCCATCTCCCACTCCCTCTACCTCACCAATGCTGGGCTCCCAGCTGAGTACTCTGCTCCCCCGTGCACTGTAGCGGGAGCGTGGTCTGCTGCTGGCATCCGAGAAGGGGCAGCAGGATGAGTGCAAAGGTGAACAGCGTTGTGACTGGTAGCCCTTTGTTTCCTTGATAAATTAGGTCTGGGGTCCCTGGCTGCGGAATATGGGTGCGTCTGAAAGGAATAATTAGCGATAAACATCCTGTGCTGCTCTCTGTCTCCAGAGGGAAAGGTGCCCTCAGAGGTTGGACAGAAGCACTGTGATAGTGCTGGTACCCACAACTGTAAAACTGTGTTAAATCTGTCAGTCAATCATCTTTGATGTCGCCCAGTAAGACTGATGGTAATCTACAGTCAGCAAAAACAGACAGTAAAGAGAAGTGGTAGCAGTAATAACAGAATTTGATCTGCCTCTGAGAAATAAGACTGCCATAGACGGTGGAGATTTTTCCAGGTAAAATTATAGAAAATATGGTTTGGATCTCAGGAGTGAGGAACCGTGCAATTCTTTCAGCTCATGTGAGATTTTATTGTCCTATTCTGAGAGCACTTTTAAAATTTTCTGCTGAGTCCTTCGTTGCATGAAGACCTGTTTGACGTCTGTGCTACAAAAACTGCCATTCTGCTTACGTTTCTGCGACAGCAGGTAGTGAGATAAAGTGTCCATACAGGGTAAAGTTTCCTTAAATGTGAAGTATATTATCATTTGTCTTATCCGGGGGCAATTCTAAGACGTTGAACTCTGGAATAAGTTTTCTTCCCTGGCATTGATTAACAGAGTACTTTCCAGTTAGTATTATGTGTTGGTTAAATTTGTTGAAATTCCAGTTCTGAAAAGCGTTCGAAGAGGGCGCCGGTGCGGTCTGGTTTGACGGGGCGGCTCCGGCAGCAGGAGGACGGGCACCAGGTGGCACTCACGGACCGCGCAAAACCCCCGGCTTGCTGCGGCTGGCCAAAGGCGGGATTAAAGCTGTATCCAACGGCGTAGCTTGAAACCCGTTGTGACTTCGTTTAACCGCTCAAGCACAATTAACTTTCCTCTGTAACACAGTTAGTGTTTGGAATAAAACAAATGGTATTTATCCTCGCTATCAGCATTTGCACCGTAAAATATGCCCACAAATCCTGTCTACTCGCTTCACAGCTATGTTAAACAATTCATCCATCAGTATGGTACATAGACTAACAAGCCAAAGCTATGCCTGCTTTTTTATGTCTTCCCTGCTAGCAAACAATGGAGCGGAAAAGCAAGTACAGTGGAAGTGTGTTTCAGAGGCATCCAGCTTGCCCAACCACCTTCCCCTCATCCTTGAAAAAAAACAAAACAAAACAAAACAACCAAAACTCCCAATCTGGGGAGGAATGCTACACCTCTCGCTTGTTTTGCAAAATACATTCTGGAAATGAACAGTTAAGGGAGCCAGCTTTTTCCTCAATTGCCTCCAATTTTCACACAATCCTTCATCATTCACAGTCTTTCTTAATCCAACTCACATCACCTCCTCAGCTTTGATTTTTTTGTTGTTGTTGTTGTTGTTGTTCTGCAGTGGAAATAAATTGTTGGATATACACAGAGAATTTTATGTACTGTTTTGCTAATGTTAGTAAACATTTTAAAAGGAGTCCCAACGTACATTTATAATCATTAGTAACCATCAATCCAGAGCTGAATGAAGGAAAAAGAATGGTACACTCAAGACAGCCTGAATCCACAACATCTCTCAGCAGGCCTCTAATACAAGCAAAGGACGGCAGGAGGAGAGTAGGAGCAAAGGCAAGGAGGACTGGAATCTGAGTACTGGAAAGCAAAAGGAATAAGAAGCACAAGGGCCTTGGGTCAGAGGAGAAATCATAAATCAGAACAATGGTGGTTCAGTTAGGAGGAGTTGTTCAGAGGAATGATTAATGAAAGGAGTGAGGGAACCAGGGAGAGGAAAAAAAGGCACAAAGCAATGGAGTAAGGATTGTTTTGACACCTGGAGAGAAAAGGTTCACACAGAAACCAAATTTAACAATGACCTTGTGAAGGCAAATGTTTACAGCTAAGGATTTTTGACTGAACAGGAATGTTTTTGGGTTTATCATTTGTAATTTTCAAAATTTCTCACAAATGGTGGGAAATCAGTTGCTCAGAATGTCTGCCCCTGGATGGCATGACCTCTGTCTGCCCTCTAATCCACTTCAGGGGTCAGATGTAGGCCAAGGAAGTCTGCACCACCAAAGGTACCTCCAGCCCACACAAAGGAAGAAGATGTGCTGGTGTTACCATGTGTTTTCAGCTTGTGAGTTGTAAGTACCCAATAGAGGGGAAGCACAGTGAGCCTTCTACTCCAGTAGAGTGTTTCTACAAAACTAGATAAGTCTCACAGTCTCCTATGCTGAGCATTTTGCTATTCTAGGTTGAATTGCTGTTGAGTCCTAAATGGAGCTAACTTAAGTTTTTATGTTACTTCATTCATGATGCTTGTGTGTTTCATAAACCATGGCTAGATTCAGTAGATCAGGAGGTGTTCTGTTGGAAAAGTCCTGAGGAGATAGAAACTGAAGGAGTCATCCCTGCTCTGAATGAATGACTCTTCTTCCCAGTTTTCTTGAAAAGGAAATTCTGTTCTCTCCCAAATTACTCAGAGCAAGCCACATCCTCTCACCAGTACGTGAGGATGTAAAGTCACAAGACATGTTGTTGTCTTCCTAAGGACATGATGAAACTGCTTAGGGTGTTTCAATCCCTGATCCAAATTTAAGCTTGAACACCTCAAATAGATTCAGAGATTATGATAATGCAACCATGAAACCAGATACATGTCTGTCTCATGTCTGCCAGTAAATTAGGTGTTTCCCAGTAACAAACAGGTTTACTAGACACACAAATGTTTGATCACCATTCCTTCATATAAACAAAATATAGCACACTGAACATTTGAAAGCAAAAACCCTAATAGATAATCCAGTCTTGAAGAATATAAGCAAATAGCATCCACATTAATCTTAACAACTGTTAGCAATCTGTGGATTCAATTGACTGCTTGCATACGGCCATGATGAAAAAATGTCATATCCTATCTGAACTGTGTTATGAAACAGCCAGGAGTACAACCTCTTCACTTTCCTGACTATCAAAACAATATCAAAAAATCTTAACGTGTAACATTTTCCATGTATCAGAATTAACAAATCCGTAAATAAAATCCCAAGTTCATACCATACCTGTTGAATGAAATCTTTATGACTGTTGAGGATTAATACCATGAGCATGGGCCAAGAATGCAAATATGTTGTGAGAAAGAATTCAGGAGTGGAGCTGAAGAGCTAAGTGATACGTTCAGCAAAAACACTTATATGTTGCCTTCTCAAAAACTTGAAGAAAGAAGGCAAAAGGAGAAGAAAAGGAATAATATTAGCTATGATTAAAGTTTTGCATTCATATTAAGACTGATTTTTTTCAGTGCTGCCCTGTTGCTTACTCCTTCTTCCCAGGCTAGATGACATCCCAGTATGAATGAGTAAGCTAACCTTCACTCTTTCTCTCTTGCCATAAAGGTTCCCCTGCTAAATGTACACCTATACAAACACTCTTCTAAAGAAATGGATCTTCCCCTCTTTCCACACACATCATAAGTCATACTCCATACATCTGCGCAGAAAAAGCACATTTAAAAAAAAAAAACAAAACACACACCTCCACAAAATAAATGTTATTGATGTACCTGAAGTACTTCATTGTTAGAACATGTTTTCTAACCTCAATTGTGATGTGACTTACTGCTTCAAACCTGCTCTGCTTCACTGGCCCAGTGACATGGGAGCATCATGGCCTTGCCTTGGTCATGAGGGGAGCACGGTGGCAACAGGGTTGAGCATGGTGAGCCACGGCTAACTTGACAATGCGGACAAGAATAGGGCATGATAAGCCTTGGCACAGGCTGTGCATCAACGGTGAACAAGACAACGATACCTGAAACTGCTGGACAGGTGTACGGTGGTACCACCATGTGATCAGATTCCATCTGGCTGGAAATATGCTCAGTGGTAGGGACCAAAGGGTGGGACATGGGTAGGTGTGTGCCCGGCACTGCAACTGCAGAGCCAAGCTGCTGCCCCAGCCCAACACCCAGACTGGCAGCAGCGAGCATCACGCTGCTGCCAGCCCCACTGTCCTGTCATGGCAGGAATCCAAAGGTGAAGAAGCAGAAGTCTTGGTGACCCTCCCAACCACTCTTTAGTTCTACTGGTTCAAAAATTGTACCTGAGAGACCGTAATATACAGATGATAATATTTTACTGCCTAGGAGAAACTCTTCCCAAGCTTCACAGTGAAATAACCAGGAAATATTAACTGCTACAAACTGTAGTCACTGGGGTTAGTTGTACAAATCATTGATGAAAAGCCTTAGTACACGTTTAAAGGTACACATTAGTGCACATTTAATTCCACCAGTCAGTCTATTTTTTTCATAAAGATGTTCTTTAGGCCACCAACACACTGTGAGAAGGCTTAGAAAACTCTGACATAGCAGAATGTAAAAAATGGCTATATTTTAATTAAATAAATTTTTCCAAAAAATTGCTTCTGATTCCTGACAGTCTTCCATGTAGACAAACTAACTAGATTATTCTGTGTTGTTTTTTTTTTCTTAAATTATACATAACAGAGAATTAATAGCAAAATTTCAGATTAGGGGAGCGTAACTGTGTGACTTCTGGAGACCTAGAGCACAGGCCAGCACTGTGTAAGGATCCACACAGGATTAGATTGCAGCAACCTGATCCGGTATATTGAAATGCTCAGATAAGCCCTTTACAGGCCTTGAGATTGCCTTGGTCATGAGAGGTGCAAAGCATGTTTGACTGTTATGAAATCAGTGTCTGGGACTTGGGGAGAGAGGAAGGAAAGAATGTGACACAGGCATAATTAAGTCATTCCACAGTAAGATAGGATTTGACAATATTTGGCCAGATGACTTGTTCTTAGCAGTGACTCTCGGAACTGAGTGCTTCTGCATGCAATCTTCTTCCATAATGCATCTGGGCCGTTACGCAATGCCAGTCGAGGGGTTAGGAGTCTTGGGAAGGAATTCTAATTGAATCGATGCTTACCAAGAGCACGCGCATTTCTGCTGCCCAACGGGTGAACACAATCCTCCCGATAGGCCCATCAGAGGAATGTGGGCGTACATACGTCACACCAATGTTGACACACCTTATGTATGAAGCACCACTTTCTCATCCCTGTCCAGTTTTCTTCTCACTGTATGTCCTATGCTGTGGAAATGTCTTTAGAAAATGGAAGTAAAACACCGCTGTGCTTTACAGGATGACAACCACGTTTGCAGAAGAGGTGGAAGTGGGTGCAAGCAGGCTCTATATAATTCTGTATAGCTTGTGTATGTTGGGATGAGTGTTCAAGAGAGCTGTGGTTCTGACTATCAGCCTGCTCTCCATCCCGGAGAACGCAGTGTTGCTGCAGAACTGTTTTCTACTTTGCCCATGCTTTGGGACTATTTAATTCCTGATGCCACCTTCCAAGACAGACTTTACGTTGGGATTTGTGGGGTAATGAATGGGCTCACTGAATTTGGTATTTAGCTGTGCGTGACATTGTCTTGTTTTTGTGCTTCATAACTATGTAACTTCAATTGTTAAATCAAAATCTTAGGGGAATCATTGAATGTGAACACATTTAAAGCCAATTTAAGGTTGTGAGATCTATACTCAGCAAAGCTTGCTTTAAGTTAATTGTCCGTGGTAGTGCCAGGGATAGAAAGTTAAATCCAGATGCCAAGTAATTAATTTTAATTTAGAAAATATTATAAAACAAGGGGAGACTGTAAGACTGCTGAGATGTAAAAGGGCCAACAATTAAAACATATGCCTTTGTACATTTTTGGGGTGTCAGGGAAAGGAGTTGGTTTTCTTTTTCCTTAAAGTGAGATATAACTCTACGGAGGTGATAATTCAGTCATTTAAAAAATAAGGGCTTACCATATGAACCTTTAATTTACAATGGACTTCAAGGAAGCCAAATAATTTAAGGTTTTTTAGCAGTAAATAAAACTGGAGGAAATACTCTCTGCTTGTGAAATGGTTCTAGAGGCTTTTCTTCTGCAAAGATGACAAATAAGCATGTTGTTTGTGGAAACAAGCAACAGTTTCCAGGATAGCTACCAATGCGGAGAAACAAAAAAGGGCTTGCTAAAATTTCCTGGAATATGCAGAGCACCTTATTTAGGCAAATTCCGGTTAGTCAATCATGCCTTGACTGAATAAAGTATGAACAAAAGTGTGCATCCCTTACCTGACATAAGGAAAAAGGCATATATACCAGACAAGATTTATTCAGTTCCGGCTTCCACTTTTAATTAGCACATAACTATTTTTTTCCGCAGTGGGATGTACATATTTTTTTCATGAGTCATTGGAGGATTCACCTTTTTGAAAACATTGTATCTGTATCAAAGCTTAAAGACCATTATAACAGTTTCAGAAGACTGAATTTTAAAACTATTTAAGCTAATCCAGATGTATAATAAAAATGTTGTGCCTTTACTCAAAGGTGCACAAACCCGTTTAAAGTACTGTCATCAGCGAGTCAACATCTATTTAGAATTTATCCTGCCTACTGAATTTTTTGGTCCTAATTAGAATGAAGGGTTTGTTACAGAATACAACTGAGCCATCGCGAATGTGTTTGAAAAAACAAAATTTGAAAGAACTATGTGATATGGTAACAATTTAATGCTTTGAATATTTCCTCTTTCAGGTGAAATACCGTACTGCTATGCTAAAAATAAAGAAGCAAAACATTTTACAGGGCAAATTAATGACAACTTTGTATGACTTGGCACTAGTCATAGGCATTCATTTGCTCTTTGAAGTCATGCAAGCAGGTTTCTGAGTCCTCCTCAGGCTGAGAAAAATGTAGTTGTGAGATAAATTTTTTGTATGAGTTTATAGAGTTGATTCATGAAGCCAGTGAAAATTGTGATTTAAAAAAATTAACAAGTCTCTGAAATAGTCCTTAGCCCTTACCAGAGCCACATCCTAAAGAAGAGGACAAAGTGTTTTTGCAGAAGCTAAGACAATTTTGTTTTGAGGCACCCAGGATCGTCGTTTCCACATTGCAAAGTCCTTGTCTTCATTCCCAGGTGTTTCAACCTATGTTTGGGTAACAAATCCCAGCTGTTCCAGTGGTTGAGAAGGTAGGCCCAACTTGTGTTGTCAGCTCTCTCAGCTGGTTTGTAGCTCTTGCTGATTTAAGTGGATTTGTTTTCAGGCTCAGAAAGGTATTACATAGAGTCAGATGAAGGACTAAGACTGTCATGGGTATAGCCAAACCATGCAAGCTGTAGTGTTATGTCTCTTCTGAACTCTGTTTTTTACTAGCTGCAGATTTGTGCAAACCCTTCATCTCACAGGTTGCTGTCAGCTCTGGAGAAAAGAAAAATCATTTACTTCTTCTGAAGCTTTCTTAGTGACCTGAAAATTCACAAAATTTAAGTATTTTACCAAAATGACATCTGAGCATTTTCTGAGACATTGTATTTGAAACTAAGATATATGTGTATTTCAAAATGAACAGCTGTTTCAAATAATATCAAAGGATTTAAACTTGAAGATTTGATGGATGCAAATTGGTGAAACACATCAATTAAAAGTTTTGGTTCCATTTCATCTTATTTATTTATTGTCTGGAACAGATTTAACCAAAAAATTCCTGTCAGCTCGAAATACCATTGTCCCATTTTGACAGCAGCTTTTTGCTATGCCAAAGCAAGAAAATAGACTTTATAACTCAGTTTCTTGAGGGAAAAGAACTCAGTGAAATGAAGTCTGCATCTATCTCAGTTGTAACCTCTTTTATTTAACTGCATATTACTTTCCTGCTATAGGATCATCGAACAGCTTTTAGAGTGTTCCTGGTATCCCATATTTTCAGAAATCTCACCCAGATGCTGTTGCCTCATGAATCGGAGTGAAGCTAAAAGCAAACTTCTTGCAGTTGTTCTTCTACTATATTGCTATAAAACCATGCACTAACAAAACCTGCTGAAGAAGCACTGTCTTTGCCACAGTGAATAATTACAAATTAGAAAAAAATGATTTTTTACCTGTCATATCCTTTTTTTTTTTTTTTCTGGCTGCTTACATTGCTATCCTGCATATTCCTTTTATAATTAAGTAGTTAAACTTGAAATAGTGATTTCTGTAGGTGTATAAATTACCCCATCTGATAATGATAATAAACTGGTGTTGCTTATATTACTCATTTCACACTCATGCATCTTTACTGATAGACATGTAATACTGCAATTCCTATGTGTGGAAAAGTCTAAATCAGAAAATTTTTTTTGCAAAACAAATTTGCAGTCTTTTAACAATGGAGGACCATATTTTCCTCTGGTGTTGCAGGAATTTTCTTACGATGCAACAGGCTGTGGATTGGGATCTGAAAACTTGTGAAAGGAAATATGTTGTGTTTAAGGCCAAAATACTTTTTTATGTTGAAAAATTTGCAGATAAACCTAGATACAATTTGTGTGTATTTGTGTGTATATATACATATAAATTAGATCCACTAATTGATGTCATAGCAGAGTATCAGGAAATAAATGAATCACAAAAAAAACCCAGTTAATCACCACAGTTCCTAAGTACAAATTATTAATTCCCATTTATAAGAAACTACCTACTAGAGTACCGAAAAAACCCACAAAGTTCATTCTCATTCTCCATAAAAACTCAAAGGGAATTCCCCGCCAGTTCCTTAAGAGAAGGCCAATCCCTTCCCAAACGGGATCATATGAAAAGTTCTTAAGACGAGTTTGTTTTCAGATGTGTTCTTTCCCAGGGAATTATATTGGTTTAAATACAGGAAAGATTCCTTCGAAGTTTCCAAGTCTCTGCTAACACTGTGAGTCAGATGTCTGCAGGTTGTGTTGTGCCAGATTTGACATCGAATGATAATCCAATGGGGTTTTCCATTAGCCTTCATAAGGGAGATTCAATGGGATCTTACTGCATAAAATAACCGGATTTTGTCTGAATCACCAAGATTAACATTAAAAATCTGATTTTGTTAACTGGTTTGTAAAAAAAACATTTTTAAAGGCTCAAAATGTTGCAAAAAAGGAAGAGTATACAGCAATTTTAATTCTGAAATGTTTCTCAAGTTAATAAAATGTTAGTGCAGCACAGACAAAGTCACCCCTATGGTTAGTCTGGACTAGTCTTTGTGGCGATGGCAAGCACCGATTACTCCTCTCTTTAAAACTGAGTACGTCTGCTCTCCAAGACTGGGGCGTGTTGTTACAAGTACAGTTGTTATTGCTGCTTGGAAATGTACTGAGGAAGCAAGGAAGTGTTGCCTCACGGCTGGGTTTGGCAGTTCCTCCCTGCAGTTGGGGGCGCGGGAAGCTCTACGGCCTTGGCCATGGGTGGCCCGTTAACAAGTCTGCCCTAAGACCAGCATCCTTGGGTGACCCCTGCAGCTGTTATATGAAACTTATATTTTTGTCAGTTTTACTGAGTTGCTAAAAGATTCAGGGAGCTTCCAGCTCTTGAGGATTTTTGGGTTTGTTGTATTTATTTTTTCTTCAGATTTTTGTCCTATTTGGGCTGAAACCAATTTCAAGAACTCTTATTTTCCCACAGACTGGGAATCCAGCTTCTTTGGCTAGCCACAGTTGTTCTCTAACCTGTCTCCCACACTACCGTACATTCTTCAGCAGAGCTGTTGTCTTTAGCTGAAAGTGAAGAAATGAAGGTGTAGACGCAAGAGTTTGGCTTTGGCACAGTCCCCTTCTTGCCCATTCTTCAGAAAATAATAATTTCAAATATTTAGAATTAAGCTCATGCTTGCAAGGCTATTAAGTGCCATCCCAGAAGTCTGTGCCAGCTTGCCCCTAACCCTTCTGCTCTGTGTCCTGGGAGGGACTAGACTTCGAGGTTTCTGGTTACTAAGTTTTGCAAGCAGTAGGCTTTTTGGGGAAAGCGGAAAGCACATGACTTCTGTGCCTAAGTAACACCTCCCCAGAAGGGCTTGCTAGAGTATGAAGACAGACTTTGACCTATATTCAGGGAACAAGTCAAACAGTCTCTAGCTGGGAAATGGCCAGAGCATCTCCAACAGGTCATCATCTGCCTGTCCATACTAGGCTAAGATTGACCAGTGTAGGTGAGAGCAAGGAAAGAATGCATTATGAGGAGCTGAAAGATAATGGTGGAGGAGCAGCTCAGGAAGAGTCAAGAATATTGGAAGTCTGTAGTCAGGTGAAATGGTAAAAGCCATAAGTCCATTATTCAAAGATCTTTTAAGGGCAGGCTTAGAAATTTGTCCGAAGAGGAAGAAATGCAGGAGTAGAGATCAAAATAGTAGCGGAATAACTGAGAACCGCTACATTTAGCCCAATCTTGTGGGAAACAGAAGAGTAATGGGAACATGGATTTTTAAGTCATGGTTAATGTGTTACCCATATAATGTGGAGCTTGATTTTACATGAGAGGAGTAGATTTCTTCTCAGTTTGGAGCCAGGGAAAAGTCATAGTTGCTGCCTTTGCCACAGCATTCCGAAAAATCATCTCAGACAGCTTCTATTAAATGCTGCTGTCTGGTTTACAGGGACAAGGCTGTGGTAGATTGCAGCGACTAGACTCTTAGCTCTGCCCATCCATGGCGCACTGCCATGCCCAGACAGGAAAAGGAGTTTTGCATCTGTTGCTAACAACTCCTTTTTTCCAGATAAGGAAAAGTCACCCAACTTTTCCCTGCATTCTTGGCAACTGGTAGTTGAGAATTTTTCATAAAAAGAAACTGAAAATGGTCCTGGGGATTACTCGTTGGAGAAATTGCCAACGTCTGCCTTAGCAACTCACCGGCTCCCTCCTTTTCTCGATAAGCCTCTCAATTATAAACAATATAAATAGATCCTTTGTCTCGTAGCAGCCACAGTTGCAAGCTAAACACAGAGGAGCACAAAAGTGAGGTGAAGTCAGTGAGATTCTTTGTGGCATGAATCATGTTGGCTTGCTCCCAAAAATACATATTAGCAGAGAAGTCTATTACCTGAATGAGGTTAAATCATGCTGGAATATGTGGTAACAAGAGAAGCAGTATAGAAGCAGTACGTTGTACATAAAGTGTATTTTCATGTGGTTATGGTTTGTTTTGGTGTGAGTCAAATTGTCAATGATCTTATTAGGTAATCTGCTGGGGAACAGTGATATGTGGAACTGCTCTTTCCTGCCATACTCCCACTTGAGCAATCGCCAAGTGAAAGATGGGCATGGTGCAAATTGATGGGGCTGCTTACAGAGTTACGTTCCTAGAAAGGAACAGTGTGGGCACCAGCAGGCAGGACGAGTACGAATCCAGTTTATGTGTGTATCAGTTGCCCAAAAGCAACATTAGATACAGACACTGATAACGTCTACATTTAGGAAAATGAGGACAATTACACTAATCCAGGAGTACTGGTGTTCACTCAGCTCTTACTCCTGTGCTCTGCATGTGCCTGTGCATCTACCTCTCTCATTGCTCCACTACCAGAGTGTGTGGATAGATAACAGCTTTCACATGACTGGGGGACCAAGGCACTGGAGAAGACCATAGTACATCCCAGAACAAAAACAGCCTCTGTCACAGGCTTCCTAAGTTCACTGGATTGCCTGTTATAATTCAGACTTGGTTTCCGCTGCAAAATGCAGGTTGACAGAACAGCTCTGCTTCAGAGGATTACATGAGGATAAATGCATTCAAGGTTTTTTTTTGGAAAGCCATGCAGTTGACATTGTTAAACTCAAAGCAAAAATTCTTATGGAAAATGGCCTTTTATACACAGTCAAATATGCACGCACACATACATTTACATATACATACATATTTATACGTAAGTTTAATGTAAGGAGGAGCAAAGAGAAGAAAAGTAATAATTTACTAGTAGCAGGTGTAATACTAAATGGACATTAAAATCCCATAGATTCTCTTGGCTTTTTACACTGAAAGATTTCAGAAGATGGTTCTGACATAATGAAATCTATGTCAGAATGCACTAAGCGAAATTGCATCAGTTATCCACTTGGATCCTAAATGTATCAGGAAACTTAGCTTGCAGAGTTACATGTTCTGTTACAGTTTTATGGTAATTCATAACAATTAAGTAGAAAGATCGTGTCCATGAAAACACCTATAGTTACTGCCTCTTCTGTCATGTTTTGGACCCATGTTTTAATTATGTACCAGTATGCTCCTCTAGCTGATACAAGAAAAGTTTTAGGAAATAGAAAAACTACCCATTGTAGTTCTTCTGTTTTGTTTCCACATCTTAAATGCTATTCTTAAAGGGAAGAAAATGGAAATTCTACTACATTCCTGGGATTATATAAATTGTTCCCATGTACTTAGTCTTGCCTTGTTTATTGAGAGAGAGGGAACGGGCACACAGCATGGCTGCATGACTCACAAACATCTGTCTTTGAGTGTGTCCTATTTGATTAATAGAAGTTTACAGCCACTTCGGCCTTTCTTCATATTAGGGCCCCCAAACAGCGTGATTAACTTTGTACTTCATAGGTTACCTGGAGGTGAGAAATTTTCCCCGCTTTTGCTATATTCGAAAATGTTTATTTTTCAGGCATGAAATTCAGAATGTGATTTTTTTTTTTTTTTTGGCTTAATGATATAATTAAAGTCTGCCTCTTGCTGATGGTAAACATGGTCTTAAAAAAATTATGAGGATAATAGAAATAGAAGCAAAGCATAAAAGTTCTGTCTTTAGCTTGACGCTTTTTCCACATGGCTTAGTCATAAATTCCACAAAAAATTTGCAGCCCTTCTTTACTTGGATGACTGAAAATCAGTAGCAGAAGCCTTTAATTCTTCCACATTCCGGGTAATAGAACTTTTCAAGGAATGGCTTCACTTGGTTGAAAGACAAAGATTGTCCCTGATGTGCCAGACTGTAAGTGTCAAGCCTGGGCAGGATGGTGAATGCTCTGTTGTGTCCTTCTACACCGTCATCAGTGTAAAATGAATAAGGATGCTTTTGGCTCTTGTTATAGCTCTGCTTAGGTAAAGAGTTCTATGGGTTTATTTTGCCTTTTTAAATCATATTCATCTATTATAGAACAGACAAGGGTCAGTTTACTGCTGAAAGCCTCTCCAGCGTTTTATTCCCTGAACTTACCTCCCTTTGCCTCCTGTGCTCCGTGGCCAGCACACACTGCTAGTAGAATGTTGCTATCTGGGTATAAGCTCTTCTTCCCAGAAAGAAACCTCTAATTATCTGTAAATCAGTTCTTATTCCATTTATCTTTCTGGTGCAGTGTGAAGGTAAAAGTAAAGTGGAGGCCAGATCTAGTCTTTTTGGTAGGGGAAGAAGTATTGTATGTTCCTTGCTTCACAGAGTAAGTCCCAGGGAGAGAGCAGAAAGCACAGCAGGAGTGTGAAGGGCAGATCTCTATCACTGAGCAGTTCCCGCACCACGTACTTTTTTTTCTGAAGGAAACAGTGGGATTGAAGTTAGGAAGCCTAATCACGTCCCTGAAAAGGGAACGGGTCTTGCGCAGCTTCTTATAGAATAATGACTACTGTAAATGAAATCTGAAAATGTGTCGTGTCTTACAGTCTGTAGCTGGTACCTTGTGAATTGTTTTCCCTCTATTAAGATGGGGAAAAAATCTTACTGCCTATCCACAAATGGAGGAGTTTTGAATTTCTACATCAATAATATATATTAAATGTCAAAGAACTTGCATTACAGAATGTTTCCAGCGTGGGTAACTTAACACCACCAAATGTTCTCCTTTTTGGAAGTAGGACAGTTAAAATACAAAGGCAAGTTTATTTGCACAGAGAAACCTGTTAATGACTGTCACCATTAGTCACTTGATGTAGAGGGAGTTGGTGGGGGAAGAGAAAGCAAATATAATAGGGAATGAAATGTTTCCAGCTATTTACACAGGTGGCCTAAGTCTTGAGCACTTGTAAATACATGTTTCATTGCACTCTGTACTTAGTCTCAAATTTTACCTTTTGCTTCCCGTATATTAGCACAACATGGCAAGGAAGCATTTGTTTTAATCCACCTCTGTTTCAGTTATGTTAGATCCTGACTAGTGAAAATCATATAGCCCTGTTTTCTATTGAGCTATAGTGATTGGTACCGTATGCAGCCTTGTCTACCTGACTTCTCAGTTTAGTTTTGTGAGAACTCTCTTCTGAGTTTTTCAAGATCTTTAAAAACCATAATTCCAGGCTTAAACAGGATAGGAGGTGAAAGGAAGACACACAGTGTCTCTGTGATATGAATGATTGTGTGAACCTGTCAAACCCGTGAAACCAGGGCTAGACGCATCAGCTGAGGCTCATATGGTAGGACAAGAATAGGAAACCCAGTGCAGACCTGTTATACCTCAAGAGGTTTCTGTTCTGCAAAAATGCACATGTGCAAGTGTACACACACTCACCCCCCACCCCCAAAAAACATAAAATCAGAGCAGCAATTATTTCCAGTTCCACTCTCAAGACTAATTGAAAATAATTTTGTTAATGGCCCTCTCAAAAAATGTTTGGGAAATGTTGAGAATTATCACTTTCTTTTCCAAAGTATAAACTGCTTTTTCAGCAGTATTCTGTCAATTACCTGGCAAAGGCCTAATCCATCAAATCTTCTCAGTGACCATTTGTAATTTTCTGAAAAATAAACATTTTGACTTTTAGGTAAGAATTAAGATTTGGCCGTTGATCCAACAGTGTGACTTGAGTCATAACCAAGCAGTGAAATGAGCATGTGCTCCCAGCAAGAAAGTACTATTTTAGAGAATACAGACCAATGGCTGTTTGCTTGGCATAACATAGGAGCCTCTAATTTCTCCAGGCATCAAAGCTAGAAAATAAGGACTGTTACTTTAAATACTTTAGTTGCATTTGCTCCAAATCATCAACAAGAAATTCACTGGGCTCCTGAAGACCTGTAGTAGACATCCAGTCTCTTACCAGTGATGATATCCAAACGGGGAATTGTGCCAAAATGGCTTTCCAGAAGGCAGTTCTGTAAATCACTTGAAGGTGAAGGAAATTTTTCCCTCTCCCCTTTATGAAAATGTTAGTATTTATTTAATAGCATTCAGTTTCTTTCAACTTCTCCTGCTTTGTTTGATTTATTACAAAATTTACCAAAACACTGTTCTGAAGCAAATGAATTATCACAATTAGAAAAATAGGGTGGCAAAATGAATGAAATGGAAAATTACATTTTTTAAATCATTAATGTTTAAAGAACAATAAAACTGGCAGCTGTGCCAAAACTATTTCTTAATGGATCTACATTTACAAAAAAGCTTACTTTTGGCAGTGGGAAACATGCAATATATTTTTATCCTTCTTTTTTCCCCACATCTGAATTGGAAAATCTTGCATCAAGTGAAAGTATCATCTTCACTGGATGCATACTGTCTTATATTTAGAGATACAGAGTTTGCTGAAAATCAGTCGTTTTGACTCCATGTGGGTATCGAAAAAGCAGGACCTCAGACCTTGCTAGCCCCTTCTGAAGGTATTGAAGGTCAGTGGGTTTAGAGAAATATTACTTAAAATATAAAAAATGCAAAGCCCTTCAGTCTGAATGTGGTTAGTTCCAATTTTTTTTGCTTTGTCAAATTAAATGAACACTTAGACTGACAGCTCTGTTGACTGGACAAATCTCCCAGTATCTTTGGAAGATCCTGGACTTGGCTTTCTCTGTGACGTGCCTTGTTGTTTCTCCCTGCTGCCAGGACACACACAGGCACTCACATGTTCTCTGCCTGGCCGCTTCTCGCCCACCCTCCCTGCGTGTCTCTTTCTCACAAATGGCCCCTCTTCAGCACTCCTACCTTAAGCTTGCTCCTCTTTTTTTTTTCCCTGCCTGCTGGCAAGATGTATGTTTGGAAGACAGGTGCCCTCCCTTTCCCCTGCAAAAAAAGAAAGGCACTCTTATTGCTTGGGTACCGAAAAGGCCACAGCACAGAGACTTAGGCAGCTGCCGATCCCCTTCCTCACCTATCCCTTCTCTGCTGCACTGAGTGTCCTTACATCTAGAGGTGTTTAAAATACATACCCTGTGAGAGATCTTCAGATTTTTTTTGGTGCCATTAGCAGGCCTGACCCTAGCTGATCTTTGCATTCAGGGTATGTTTATTATTATACCAATATCAATACGCTCTACAGAAAGAATCCTGTTTAAAATTCTTGTAGCCATATAGACCTCTCCAAAGAGGTTGATGTTTAGTGCACAGGATCAATGAGGGCACAATTTATTTGCAGCATTTACATATACACTTTGCCAAGTCTACCTATCTCCTG
>NW_009221171.1:0-5989 GCF_000690835.1 Fulmarus glacialis | reverse complement strand
ATTCTGTCCCTAATATAGAAGATTAAAGAGAAGGATATTTAAGGAATGTGGGGTTTTAAGAGGGTTCCTGTCTCTTTGTTTTCTGTGTTCTGATTCTTTTGGTGCATTTTGCTTCCTTTAGGCATCAGCTGCATTGTCTGGAACAGTAGGTTTTCCACCTGACCCAGCAGCCCCGTTGGCACCGGGGGGTCCGGGTGGGCTGGCAGTGCTGGGCAGGCTGCTCTCACGGATTTGGGTTGGGGGTGAGGGCAGAGACCTACCGCTCTGTGAGCCTGAGCAGGATTTGGGTGAGCTGCTAAAAGAAATGGAAAGGATTGTAGATGATATACCTGTTGGGAGTTGCCTTGCTAGCCACATCACAAAAATGTCTGTCTCTCCTCCTGCAAAAGGGGGAGACACTGGCTGCACTAGAAACCGCATCCAATATGGGAGTGGGCCAAAATTTAAAAAAGATCGAGTGAGAAGGCAGTACAAATGGAGAAAACAAAATGAGTCCCTAAACTTAAGATTTTTGTAAGATTTCTGAGATCTCCCAGCCTAAGATTCAGTGTATCTGAGTGTATACTTGATTATTGAAATTGTGTAGCGATAACTGAAAAATCAGAAAAATTGTCATTTGAAAGTTCATATGAACTCAGGTCTGAAAGTTAATAACTTTGTCATGGGATTGGATGTAAAGTTTTGGATTACATCATTACTTTTCATTTCTGTGGTCTGTGTTGATATCATTGGATTTGGTCATGAACATTAATTATACACTTCTAATGAAAAATATGCATTTTTCCAGGGCATTAGAGGAAAGAAGGTGGTATCTGGTCATTAAATATGTTACAGGAAAAACTGGCATATCCAATAAACTGCAAATATCCTAGTTATAAGGTTTCCAGTGGAATGGCTAGAAGAGTAAGTGGGTAAAATAAATAGGACAGTGTAAAGGAATCCAGTTTTTCCCTTCTCTGGCCAATATTCTTGAAGCACTTTCCACTTCAGAGATGCAATCTCACATGTAAAACTCTCACTTTAGAGGTACATTACTTGATGGTCTAGACAGACTATATCCTGTGTCTGTAACTAGAATCAAAGCCACATTTTTTGCTATTGTGTATTTGGACACCACAGACATGCAAGTTAATTACATGGAGCACACCATTTATTTTAAAAATTGAATGAATTTCATATGTGAATGGAGTGGCTAATCTATGACTATGAAAATGAAGATAAAAAAAAGAAAAAAATTTTTAGGAACATTACCTCTTGCCTCCATGGTAACACAGAAATATAACTATAATCTGGTGAACCTTTACGTTATGATTAGCATCTCAATTCCTTTTCAGTGGAAATATTGGCTCTGACATTGGCTTACACTGTATATGTATGTGCATCATTCCTTATCCTCTTTATGTGTCCAGGCAAGCTGTCAGCTTGCTTTGGGGTGCAATGCAGAAATCTTTATCTCTGAAAACAAAAGTGTATGGCAATTAATACTAGACATACTATCCTCAAATATATTAGCTCATGTGGAGTACTCATACCAACTAATGTCTGCTCGTTTGGACTTTTAAAAATCTTCCTGATGAAGAAAATGTCCAGTCTAATTTTAATGTCCAGTGTAATTTTATATGACAAAGAAATAAACAAAATAAAATTATGGAAGTGGGAAGTTTATCAATGATATATATAGATATTTTTAAATTTACAGTGTCTCTACATTGTATCCCTGACTACAATGCAACTTGCAGTGTTGTAATGTATGGCCATTCTGGCTGTACTGGCATCAGTGCGAACATTATTCCTCTATTGCTTTTTGGCTTTCCTTGACAGTTTTCATTTTCAAAAAGAGCATTTTGTGCTTTGCTCATTCTTAAAGAGTATGCCAATTCCAAACTCCCCTCCTGTTGAGAAATGAAATGAAATGTTGTGCTCCCTGGCTTCAATTATCATGTTCTTAATTACCCATTTGGAGAGAAATTTTTGATATGTGAGGGTAGCAATATGACAATCAGAACGTTTCAGAACATTACAGGTGGATTTTATTTGTATTATTAAAAGCTATGCCTGAGACCTCTTCTGGCTTTTGTCCTTGTAGAAAGCCTGGCTCTCCTCCAGAGACCATTTTTGCTTGAGAGACTGGAAAGAGACTCATAAATACTTGTTCTGAGTTTGGAAAGTGAGCAGAAAAGGAGCGCTCATGAATTTCAATTGCCTGCATTGTGAAGTTAAGAATATAACTTCAAAAGGGTAACAGAGAATGGGGAATACGGATTAAGAGAATGTAGGCTAAAAATGTCTATGTTTGATGCCTAAATAAAGCAGTAGATAACAATAAGCTTATTAATGCTACTAAATGCTAAGAATAAGTCCTAGCACACACATAACTCGCTGAGAGATTAGCAAATAGTCGGGCTGAAGAAACTACCAAAGGAAGACTTCTTATCCATGGAAAAAGGCCACAATTCCCTACAAGAAAGTAACTGATATAATGCAGGGCATTTGCGTGTGAATGAACTATGACATGGATGCTTATGAGACACTATTTAAATAATTGTATCTAATGGAATTACTTATCCCTGTTAAAATACACATAAAAGTATTAATGTCCTAGTGTTTTTAATAACATTAAAAGAATGAATGGAAATAATTGCTTCAGTTTGTAAATGTCACTGTAGTGCAACATGGTGATGGCAAAGGAGCAATCTCTGAATGACCAGTGGGGAACAACTGTGGCATGTCTGAATCATAATATTTTTATTTGAAACAGAAGTATGTCCAGTTTTTGACTGAATTCCTTGGGCTTAGATTTTCAAACGGTATATAACCAATCATTTCTAAGAAAATCACTTCCCGGTTAATACATACTGATATTCGCAGAAATGGGTAACGTGAATGATTCATTTGGGGATCTGTGCAGAGGCAGCCAAAGTGCTACTGAAATCCCCTCTCCACTTCTATGGCTGTGGCTTAAAAAATAACTCTGAGCCTCTATATGTGCTAAAAGTAATTTTCACCATGTTGTGGGTAAAACTACTGTACACTTCTTACTGCAAGCATTAATAACTTCTTGAGAAATAATGACCTCTGCTTTAATGAAACAATGAACAGTGTTCATGATCAAAGAGCCAGATGTATGGCATTTTGCCTCTTTGAAATACTAAGCAAGCTGTTCAGGAGAGTTAAGTTACTTGGAATCAACTTTGTGAAATGCCCTTTTTGCTTCCTCACACTACGTATTTACAAAAATAGTCCTTGTTCTCCTTTTTATTTACTTATTTTTGGTGTGCTTTTTCTCTGATTGTAACCAAAAGTTAGTACTTTAAGAAAAATATTGCACAACTCTCATTCTGCCTGGAACTTCAGGAAACTTCCAAGAAGATGCCCGATAGCTGGGAGATGGCGTTTTTTCTAGTTACAAGTAGCCTTAGAACTTATTTTCTGTGATGCTGGAGTTTATTTATCTTATCTTCTGTCTGAAAGGGACCATTTACAATTTTGAAATAATTCCTGGAAGAAAAAAGTTTCATCACTGAACTCGAGAGAACAACTCAAGCTAAATCCACTCTCGGTCCCCAGCAGAAAGTCGGAGGAGGGGGAGTCCTGCAGCGATAGGAACAAGACAAAGTTTTAGTGGGCTGTTTTCCAGCTGCTTCCAGCTTCCTGGGGATGCAACGGATAAACAGGGTACAAGTATAAACCAGCGCTGTTTTGAGACTACTTTAATTTACACTTGATATCAGGGTGGCTTCTGGCCGGAAAGCTTCAGCTCATTAACGCAGCAGAATTGAGAAACAGATCCTCTCCTCCTGCTAGGATTTCAGAGCAGCAACACAAGCTGAGCGTTTCCTTTGGAGGGGGTCAGTCCAAACCCACAGACTGAGAATGGGAAGGAGTTCTCATTCCTTCTGGAAGGAAAAAAACATTTGACAAGAAAACATAGGCCAATGTAGACTATAGCTGTTCCAGATAGCCTTAACTTCATGATGCCTTGACCACTTCCACATTTTTAATTTTCTCCAAGATAACAGACTGACAGAATTTCCAGTTCTTGTTTTTATTTCTTTTTTTTTTCTTTTTCTGACATGCGTGTTCATTAGCCATTTCCCAGATTAAAGTTGTTGATTTCTCTTTCGCCACAGTATTTTCAATAATCTTTTAATTCAGTCCAATGCTGACTATTGGCAATATGAATAATCTTTTTGCTGTTCCAGAAATCATAAACTGCAGAAAAATACAGTCTTGAGACTGTTCAGGAAAATAAGATCCAATCTGCAAATACAGCATTTGGCCTGTATTATGGGGCTGGACACAGGGCATCCTGCTGGAGACTTGTGGCAGCGATTTTCTCCCAGTGATCTCCAAACAGCTGTGAAGCTGATGCCTGAAGCAGTTTGCTTCGTGAATTTCCAGTTACTTCATCAAACCGGCGTTAAGAAAGGAGAGGAAGAGGGGAGCAGAGGGAGAGCCAAAGCACTCACCACCCATCCTCAACAATCCCACAAACCCTACTTGTTGCACACAGGTAAATGATGCAAAAAAAACCTTCAGAAGGATCGAGCACCTCTTCTAGCAGCCTCTCTTTCCATCTCACTCTTTTTCCCTAACCTCCACCCACACAATACATAAGGGTGCTTTAATGATCAGGTCTGGGGCATGCACATGTTTTTTTTTCCCACAGAGCAGGAGTGGATTTCCATAAAAATTGTCCACAAGACCAGATTAACCAAAAATTTTCCATCACAAATATTTTTAGGTGTTTTGTTTATTGTTTAATTTGGTTTTATTTTTTCTGTTTAGTTTATTTTGGGTTTACTGCATTAAAAACCATGTTGCTAATAGCATTATTTATTTTCCTGAATAGATATTAAAAGAGAGAGAGAGGTTAGGCAGAGCTTTCTTACAAAGAGGGAACTACCACAGTTTTTGAAAGTCAAATCAATGACCATCTTTCCTCAGAACTTGCTACCCCTTTCTCTCTCAGGTTCTGTTGGCCTCCTTGGGGATGGTAGTCCAAGAAAAGCACCAATATTTCTCCTACCTGGCCCTTACCCAAGCCTAAAATGGAATTAACTTGAATTGGCAATGCTGATACTCTTTTCCTCTTTACAAATATTTTTGAAATTTTGCAGAGTTTACAACCAAATGCAGACTACTAAAACATTTGTGAAGCATAATTAACATTTCCATCCAGCTCCTGTAAATAATTTATATTAGTGCTTTTTCATGTCTGTTCAGTGGCCAATCTTTCATCAGAATGTTGTTTAATATGGGAAATAAGTGTTTCCATCTTGCTTGTCTCCAATTAACTGTGTTTCTGTAGCTGTTATTTATTTTTGTAACCATAGTGATGAAATCTATTTCTTGGCTGCAGTCATAATAATTCTAAACATGTATTTATGTTTATTTCATGTCCACAAACCTGAGCACTATATTAACACAATTATAAGTTTGAGGAACATATCCTTGAAATACTCTTATATCTGTTTCCTTGTGATGCATCAAATATTTTTTAAGTTTGGGACACTTCAGGGAGTTATGGTGTTCTCTCTAGCATTTCTGCAGTAAACTTCATGCAATGCTGAAAAGCAACCTAAGATCTCCCTGAATTTTTTTGATATCTAGCTTCAGATAGCTTATAGAGGCCAGTACAGTCCCTGCTAGATGTGGTTGGTGTGGCATAGTTACTAAAATTTCCTGAAGACCAATCCAGAGCATGTCTTGCTTCCCTCTTTTGCTTCATTTTTTGTGGCATCCGAAAAGCAGTAGTCAGACCCATTCCAGCTCAGAGATGGAGGTCCCCCAAGGCAGAGGGCACAGCACCTGACAGCTCTTTGCCTTTGCCATGACCCAAAGATTGGTTGATATTCAAAGGACCATAGGTACCTGGTTGAAACTTAACATGGTAGAAAGCACCTACATCAAAAATCTTGCCAGTATCTGTCTGGCAGTGTTAATATTTATGTCCTCTAACCTTGATAGGGAGTAATATCATAAGTTT
>NW_009221170.1:15156-22372 GCF_000690835.1 Fulmarus glacialis | reverse complement strand
CCCCCCGCGCCGGGGGGACGGGACCGGGGGCTGCGACAGCTGCCCCGTCTCCCTCCCTCCCTCCCTCCCAGGCCGGCTCCTCGCCAGAAAGTGTCTGCGCCTCCCGAAGTGATCAACCTCCCCTTCGGCTGAGCGTGTTTTCGTGCCGGGAGCTGGCGTTTTATTCCGTGGGCAGGCACGGGAGCTGGGGATAATTTCATTTTAAGTCAATTATTAAACATCCTTTATATCTTTCTCGGCAAACCCCAAGGCCACACAATTTAGTAGGGCTTGTATTCCCCCCTTCCAAAGAGGCAGCAGTTACAGGACATGGCACCTCTGCCTCCCGAGCCCATATACATACAAATAGATATATGTTCGAGGCAACACAGAAGTGTTATTCTGTTTGAAGTTAAAATGCAGACGTTTGCTTAAGCTAGGGAAATGATCCCAGGGATGAGGCACGACTCAACACCTTGTTCGAACAGGCAAACCCTACTTTTTCGAAAATCTGTTTTGTTTTCAATAGGAGGAGTGCTTTTAAAAAACATACTTCAGACATGGCTTAGTAAGTCACAAAATTCACAACTAGCCATGGCATTTGATGTTGCCTGTCAAAGAACCGCTGGAGCGGGGTAACTGTCACCGTTGAGCCAGCAAACCTGTTACTCTTCCCTCCTCTCTGCATCACGGCAGAGCGCGTTAATGTAATTTAAATGCGGTTCATTGTTCCTATAAAAATATTTTCTGAAAATGAGTAACAATAATGAAGGAGAGAGAGTATAAGACCGGATTTAGGCCCACAGCATATAATTTAGTGACAGATCATACATCTACATACACATGCTGTCTATTATGAAAACACTTTTTAAGACATGCGATGACACCTAACTATATAGTTAGTGCAACATACGCATAAGTGCATAGTAACTGATCAAATTTTAAAGCACTGTTTTTGTCATGTTTATTTTCCTAAATGCCAAAGGTGATTATATCTTACTATAGGTTGGCTGCTTGTCAAATTTCAGAGTTGCTTTGCCTTTAAGTCATTTCTATGTTTTCCAAATCCTGCAAAGGATTCAACCCACAAATTTATATTGTTTAGCCCACGGATTTTAGAAAACCCCCTTTTTTTTTTCAGTTAAAAAAAAAAAAAGCAAAATAGTCCCAGTTCAACCTAATAACTTGCATGCCACGTTTCAGCTTGGAACAGTTTTATCCGGCAGCGTTACACAACTCTGCTACAGTAGTTGCCCTGCAGTAAGGGAGAGCACCCTGCCTTGGAGAAGCAGAGATTATATAATGGTGAAAAGCAGCCAGGGACGCGGCGAATGGACATGTTTAAATGGGAGCCAAAACAAAAGAAGCGCCCGAGAACACTGCAACATTTTCTTTCTCTTTCCTTGGCATCTGGAAAAAAAGTCTAAGAGCCAGACTGGCACCTATCCTGCTAAAGGAAATGGATTTATTACCCAGGCTTTCTTCTAATGATTTTTTTTAAAAATCTTGCACTCCTTGCTTTTTTATTTTGTCAAAAGTAGAGATGTTATTCCCTGACCTATATTGGTATACACAGATGTTGAAAAAAAAATAGCTTTCCTTTGTCAGATGCCAACTGTGAAAACTGGGAAGAAAGCTACTGCTGGGAGATTTTAGGAAGCTCTGTGTGTTCGTAGTTCAGCCTGGCTCGTTTTGCAGGATAAGGGTTGTATTGCCCTTTCTTGGCTCTACATGGCGTTGCCGTTGGCTCACCTCACCTTCTTGGTGGGGCTCTGCCACATTTGTGCCCCACGTCACTGACGTTCTTGCAGCTCAAACCTTAGCAGTGAATACAGAGAGCAGTTTGCAGTGAGGGGTGAGGGACATGGAGGTAGAGAGCGATAAAACCAGAGCCTTCAAAATGCTGCATTTGCTTGGCAAGTGGGGCCTCGTGACTCACAACGCAACAGGCAGAGCTTAGCTCTGCCGTGGGGATTTTGAGTATTGCATGCTGTCAGCTGGGCCCAGGTCTGATGAGGGTGGGAGGAAGGATGAAGGCCGATGAGATGATGCTGTGCACTTTCCTGGGATGAATAATCCAGGCAGTCTGCTCAGGCTTCGGCGGAACCGCCTGGGTGAGTGAGTCCTTCTGTAAGGTCCACGCGTACGTGATCCTCTGCTTTCCTCACAGGATTTCTTCTCTCCATGAAGTATTTGGGGATTGAATCCTTCTACGTCAATCAATTTTAGAGTCAAAGCAACAAAGTGACACACATGCCATGCAAAATATGAGGCCCACGCAAGCTGCGTGCTGTAACCTTGCCTGCACCGCTCTCTCAGTGCACCCCAATACCATTGACCATCCTTAGGACATGCTGCCACAGACAAAACCACCCATTCGGCTGCTGAAGGGGGGCTTCCCCCTCCTAAAACAGCTCAGCACAGCGATGGCTCAGTACAAGAAATTTTACCGCATCTACAAATGACAGCGTTAAGTTTATCTCATCTCCCACAATGCCGAAATGCTGATGGATGCACCACAATTCATTTTGTACTCCCACGGTCCTCCTCCTACACTCCACCTTTTCATTTCTCTACTCCTACTCCTGCTCCCATTTTCCACTCCTCTACAATACAATATCTCCTATCATCCTTAGCATCAACTTGTATTTTTTTCAAATTAAAGACCTAAAGATTGCCTTTTATCATCACTGGAATAAAGCACAGCCTTCTATTCGTATTCTGGGTTTGAGGCAGCCAAAATAAAGGATCTATACTGTCTTTTTACTACTGTCTGTGTAATTCACTCTCTGAGGTTTTGATCAAATTCAGCAGATTACATGAAGTTGAAAGCACTCGTACTCTGCGTACAGCTCTTTTTTCTACATGTATGTGTGTGGTGAGAGAGTACAAACATTTTAACAGAACAAAAAGCAACGATGAAATACACCTGGTATCATAAGAGCTGGGAGAAACCTTCTTTTCTGAGGAAGGATGGGGGAGTTCAGCACCTCCAGTTTCCTCCCACATCCCTCAGAAGGGACCGACTTTGGTTTGTAGCCCGCGTTTCCGAGGAGCCCTGGTACCGGAGGGGTGGCGAGGCACCTCACGCACATCCCCTCCCAGCCCAGGGTGACTGAAGGTCTCCCCACACAGCAGGGTTTGGACATGGCCCAGGTGGACGGGGCATTCGCACTGCCCAGCTGAGGGAGTTGAAGGTGCCTGAAGCTCTCCCAACCGGTCTGAGGCTTCTTACACAGCCGCTGGAGAAAGGCAGCCCCTCCGCAGCACGTTTCGGAGCAGGAGCTTAACTTCACTGCTGTGAGTTACCTCCTGGAAGTGCGCATCTCCATCAACCACACAAACCACAGAGGGAATTTAAGGATCTGCTAATTTCCTCGCCACGATTTGGTGGCGCTAATGCCCCCACTCCCTTTCCATCCTGCCCTTCGCCTCCCGCCTCGCACAGCAGCACCCACAGGCAGGTGGGGGTCCAGCTGGCCCGGGGAGAGGTGGGTGTCGCATTTAGGGTCACTCCATGGTCGATGGAGGGAAACATGTCCCCCCGCAGGTGATTTGCCACCCCAGATGGCGGAGCTGACCAGCCACAGGGATGCCAGACTCTCACTCTGAGTGGTTCACACTCATTTTCAGCCAGCTGCCTTCAGGTTAGCGAATCCCACCGATCGCATTTTATAGCACATGGAAAATGTGCAATGGCCGCTTCCCCTGCCACCGCATCCCTTGGATTTTCAGGGATCCGGAAGTGTCCGGTGGCTCGGTGCAAGCCAGAAGTGATGGGCAGGACAATGCTGATCTCAAGGGATGACTTGCTCAAGCAAAACAAGTGGCACGCAGCCTTGCCTGGCACAAACTTCTACATTATTTCTTATTATCCCATGTACGCTAGCACCTATACACCCCAGAAGGTCTGCAGCCCTTCTGAGCTCAAGAGTAAGAAAAAGGCCATGCCGCACAGCGTCAGGCTAACAGGCTAATCGGGCACTGCAGAGGGACGGCAAAAGAAAGGCAAAATGGTTAGTCTTACTTTGCAGGGGGGAAACTGGGCCACCATGAGCTCACATAATGTTCACACCGCACAGAGGAAGCAAGTGCAGAGACAGACTTTGAAGCCAGGTCTACCAAGTCCCAGTCCTTAGGCTTAAAAAAATTCGTGTCACCAAATAGTTGTCAGGGTACTTGCTGGTGAGGGGTTTGAAGTTACCTTGCCTCAGCTCCACCTCCTGCTACACGCAGATGAAAATCCTGAATGCTCCCAGCAGAGGCAGCGAGGCCCTTCTGGATTTACATCTGTACGGCTGAAATTAGGGCCAGGAGAGCTTCGTAAACGCTGGCTGCGCTGCCTGCCCCCTCACTGGACATATTTTGGAGTCGAGAACTTCCAGATCCTCGCACAGAGTGGTGCAGCTCCAGCTCCCAGAAAGTCTCCACGCAGCCCACCCCTTCTTCTCAGGGGAACCACGGTTGGAGATGCGAGAGCTGCCCAAACAGCCAAATACCATCTCCTTCACCTCCTCACTGCCTGCCACGGGGAGCCGGGCTGCTGCAACTGGGGCTCTCGCAGCAGCTGCTGCATCCTCCTCCTTCTCCTCCTCGTCTTCTTCACCACCAGCAATCAACAGCACGTCTCCAAACTGGACAGCAACAACCCGCAGCCAACCCCCTCCTCCTTCCCCAATTTCTCTATAGCAGCTTGGGTGGCAGGGAGCGGCCGCAGGGCTCGGCGGGCACTGCTGCCAGGAGGAAGGGCGAAAGGGAGCTGTCAAGAGGGGCAAAGGTGGGGTTGTGCTCTCCAGACTGGGAGATGGTCCTGCTGGGGGATGGGCTCCCAAAATCTTGGTGCAGACCTAGTGGCTGCTGAGGTTGGACCACCCTGGCTTAAAAGAAATGCCGCAATAAATATTTAGTTAAATAAGTTTAAAAAGGATTTAGTAAAAAAAAAAGTATATTTTTTTTAAAATAGCTAGTAAAAATATTTACTATGTATTTTTGGACAATTTCCTTTGATGTTGTTCATACCTCATTTGTCCTCAGCATCTGCAAAAATGTAAACAATTAAGATTTCAGGGCAAGGTTTCACAGAAACCATTTCTAAGTCGCACTGTTTGAAGGAATCGGAATTTAATTTTAAATTGCCTTGTGCAAGAGTTCATGTCATAAGCGCTCGTATGGTTTTCCAGTCAAAGAAAAGAAATAATAATACAACTGTACTGATTGGTGCGATTAATGCAGCTCAGATTCCTAAGTGTGGCTCTTACTTATCATTTGGACAAAACCATATTCACCGAATAAGCTCAAGTGAGGCATACATTACTGGGAACCACAGTCTGCTGCCACATTTCATAAACAGAAGAAGAAGGTAAACTGAAGAAGATATTTGACACAAATTCATCTCTCTCACCCATGTATACACATCCATAAGTGAAAGACTGAAGTACAATATGCTCGAGAAATGATCCTTACCAGGATCAATACGATAAATACCAAAGGTAGTGTCTACGTAGCGATATCTGTTTTTAACGTGTCATGTGCAATCACTGGCTGTGATGTAAAAACAGAAGGCAAGGGTTTATCAGGTTTCAGATTCAGCTGAATCACCCGACCCACCCCTATGCAAAGGCCAATGTGCCTGGAAGTAAACACAGTTCAAATGGTACGTATGTTTTCCAGGGTGTTGGGTTTCTGTTTTGTTGTAAATATGATCTATTACAATATTCTCCCACATCCTACGGTCAATGCTTCAACATTTTCAGGTGTGTTTCTCATTTCTTGTTTTCCTTGATATATTGCTGGAAGAAAAACTGACTGGCTTCGCATGATAGCTTTTGTATATTAAATAATTTTATTGTGTTTGAGCAACAAACTAAAAACAAGACGCTTGACAGTTACGGTATAATCAGTGGTTTCTCTTCAGCCTGTTGGAAGGAAAATTCATGGCATGGTACAACGCAATGCTTGACAACTATTTCATCTTCTTTTCCTTTGTTTCACTGGAAAACCGATAGCTACCTGTCATCCACGAGAAAAATAATGTATAGCCAGAATCAGCATGCAGGCTGTGGCATAATAAAGGCTTACTTTTGAAAACAAATATATTTTTCCATTGTTGAATTTGTGCTTGAAAAGCATATTTATATATGCATACAACTGTATTTGCATACAAATGAGTGCATTATGTATATGCTACACAAATGCGTATGCATGGTATCATTATATACATTTTACGCTAGATTTATATAGATGGACACGTGGTTAGACAATAATAGTAAGACAGTATTTTGACATATATGCATATATTCCTACGCTGCTGGTGACTAACATATTACAGAAGGCAGCATTTGGGCAGGATGCTCAACAGGTAAGATTCGTAGTGTACAAATACTGTCCGTGGCGTAAATGTCCACAGCGGAAGGACGACAACCCCAGGCAGCTACACCCTCTTTCTTCTCGTGAAACACAGTAACTCTGTGGGGTTTTTTACCTCTCTGTAAAATGGGTATTAAAAATGTCTGCCCTTTGCAACCCTGTTAGTTAAAAGTTTAAGTGCTTCGGGAGCTGGTGCTGCAACTGCAAACCTTGCTTATGCCTGGCCTGCGAGGAGAATGTACTGGTGAAACTGAAACCAGCAAGGTCCCAGCAGCAGGTTCCACCTAAAGGCAGAGGCACACCACGTACCGGTCTGAAAACAGATAAGAAGAGCAACCAGTAGTTTCAATTTTGCATTTGCATCTGCCAAACCCCGAATAGTGAATCTCAACCAGGATCAGACGGGCTCGTGCCACGTGATCAGTAATAGGAAGGCACATGGCAGGTGGCAGCTTGGTGGCTTCTCTTCTTATCCAAGAAGGAGATGGCGATCTCCAACGAGATTTAGGAGGGGGCTCGAGAGGGAGAATAGCATCGGGTACGAAGGGGTAAATGGTGGGGCTGTTCAGATCCATCCACCCACATGTTACAGAAATGCTGCTGCAGCTGCAAAGAAATCAGCAGTGGCTCCCTGAAAGCCACCCACTTTCACTCTTTACTCCAGTTGTGGCTACCAACCTCACTGGCTGATGAAGCAGCTCGCAACAAAAAACCCCAAAACCCCCAAAAAACCCCAAGCAAACAAAAAATGAAGTAGAGTCTCAGACAATAACTGGACTCTCTGGTATGCCCTCTTTGCTGGCGTGAGGATCGGTTCACCGAGGCACAGCCTCATAGGGACGCCTCATCCTCTCCGATGGGTGCCAGAGCC
>NW_009221170.1:0-15082 GCF_000690835.1 Fulmarus glacialis | reverse complement strand
AGATAAGGAAATCACAAAAAGAAGTCACACCAGGGGAAAAAACAGCAAGAAAGGAAAGGAAAAAAATAGAAAGGAGGAAAATGAGCATGAAACAAGGAGAGAAATGAGACTTGGCCAGTGTGTGAAGAAAGAGGACGTGTATCAAAGCACCCCGAATTGGAGCTTTTGCAAAACAAAGAACCCAAAAGAATAATTAAAAGACACTGAAGGACTGTCATCCCCAAGCTGTGCCTCCAAGGGACAACGGGCAACCTCAGCAGTGTCCAGGGCAGGTCTGCACGGGTGTCTCCCAGAGGGCTCACCCTGGCCACATTCACGTCCCCACTACAGTGTACCCTGTGGAGATTGAATGGGCAAATGGATCCAGAGCTCCTGCCCCTGGTGCAGTCAGAAGTAATTTTGCATCTCCATAGTTTACACTGCAGTGAAGTTCACCTGGTCAAGCAAAGCTGGTCTTGCACCTCACTTTCTGCCGTGCGTCATCCAGTCAGCATTTCCTTTCCCTTTAATCCTGGGGCACGGCTGACATTGCCCTGCAGCACCCACAAGTCTAGAGTAAGCACCTCCAGGCTGCGCTTCCCTGCGGTGTTGCCAGCAAAGCCAGGCGGTGCCGCAAAAAGACACCAGATTTGGAGTTAGCCAGCGAAGGAGCCCTCACCCAGCAGTGTTCTGTCCCAAACAACCAGGCACAGTGCATCGACTGACGGGCTCAGGGATGCCAGGGACTGACAGCTCTTGATGAAGTGGTATATCAGGCAGTCAGCTGCTCTCTCCTTGACCCAGCCAAATAAATGCCAAGGCACCCTCAGCATCTCTTGCTAGCGTTCTACCAAGGAGGACCCAGCAGTGATGGCCACTGAGTGTTTGGATACACACTTGAAGAAGGACTCAGGAGTCAAAATAAAATGGACAAGGGACAAAAATGAGTCTTTAAAAATCCCTTAACATATATTGGTTTGTTAAAATCTTGAACCTTGTATAGTTTTGTTGCAAAACTGTGTTTTTATATTAAAGGAAATTCGGTGCAGAAAAGCAGGATCGCTTGTTACTTTTCCAGATCTGCCAGATGCATCTTCCTTTCAATTGATATCTTCCTGTAATTTTTTTTAGTGAAATCTTTTCTTACAGATTTTTTTTTCTTTTCTACGTATACACCTAATCTTACTCTTTGTAAAGTCACCATGGGGTGGTTGAAAAGTCACTTTGCAAACAAGCAAGGAGCACACTTTTCTCACAAGACTCAAAAAGCATTTCATGCCCTCTCTGCGCATGAAACTTCCTGCAAAATAAGAATTCTATCACGAAAGACAAGAAATGCAATTCTAGATGCTGAAAGTGTTGTGTTAGGGCTTTAGCACGGTGAGGCAGAGCTGCCTTCTCCATTGTCCCTGAACAAGCCTTTCCAGCCACTCGTGATGTCAGGAGGCGCCATTCAGACAAATAACAGCAACCCACATCTCTGTGGATTCTCCTCAGCCTCCATAAATAGGCACTTTCTTTGCTGCTCCATCATGTGAATCTAATGAGGGGTTTTTTAATATTGGAACTAAATCAGGAGTGCAAATACAGACACCGGTCTGACCCTGTCTAGACCCTTCCTCCTCAGCCCTCTGTTAGGAGAGGGGCACATAGAGTGTGACGCAGACATACAGCCTCCTCCAGAGCAACACTCGAAATCCAGTACAGCAGCATGTAACCCATTCAAAGCCAGTTCCCCAAACCAGGCAGGCTCCATGCCTCAGCCTGCCAAAAAGCACAGAGGCGAGGAAAGGACTTACCCTCCCCAGAGCCCCCAGGCTGTGGAGATGACTTGGTTTGTCACCAACAGTCTCCAGCTTTGTCACCCTGGAGACTGACCAATGGACAATAACTGCATTTTTACACTTCTTATCTTACCATGTTGGCATCTACATCATTCAGACCCCTCCAGGGCACAACTTTAACCAGTGCTGAACATCTGGTAGCTTGAAGAGAGGGAGAAATCTTATGGAGGTCTCTGTGAAGGGTGGGAAGGTAGCTCACGAATGGGCCTAACTGCTGAGATAAGAAAAGGAGAAGACAACAGAGAGGACAAGGGCAAAGAAGCCCAAAAAGATGTCATCAAGTTCCTAAAAAGCTATCAAAATCTGGTAGCTGAGAGGGGAGATGATTGTAAAACTCACCGTTGAGTATGTCGAATTTCTCAGTAGCTGACTGGTTATCAAAGGTTGTAGTTTGCAGACACTGATGGCCAAATATTTCTGACTCACCAGAACAGCTCTCATTTTTGTTTGCTTTTCTGACAAATCTTTGGGAATATGTCTTTTTCCTACTGCAGTTTTGCAGCATTATGGGTTTGCATTATAATCTTTCCCCTCAGTTCTTGTTTCTCCAGGGACAAGACAGTACTCTGTGGCCTAACACAGCCCAGAGGAAAGTCCCTGCAGAAGCAGTCACCCAGATCACCTTTGTCCACTCCTTGGTTTTCAGCTTGGTCCGGACGCAGGTGAGAAAGGAGACTCGGTGGTTGTTGGTGCTGTGAAATCAGCAGCCAGAGTAGCTCAATGGCCGGATGGGTGGTTTGCAAAACATCAGCTGTGGAGCACTGGCACATTGATTACACAACTCTTCATACCAAGCACCGCTGTTACAGCATGGGTAGCGACTCCTTCTCCATCACCAAACCCAAGATATTCTTATGGTGGTCAGAAAAAACATCTATTTTAGTAATGTCTGTGAAGTCGTGCAAACGGGTCTTCAAAAACGCCTACATCAATGGATTCTTTCTTTGATATTTTAATCAAATTCATGTGCCAATGTCAGATGAAATCAGCACATCTCTTCCTCAGTGGGGTTACTGTCTAGCTGACAGACTGCTGCATGTGCAGTGATGTCTGAGCCAGCCAACAAGATCTGCAGCTGGGCAGGGAAGTGGGTAAGTGCCATGGAGGTAAACGCAAGGTCAAGAAAATGTCTATAGCGAGTGCAAAGGTAAATGCTAAGCAGAGCAGTGACAGGCATCCAGAAGGGATTTTTCGCAAGCATGCTGGCGTGCTCTGTTGCACAGCTTGCTCTGCTCCCGTAGGTTTCAAGCAAAAGCAGTCTGTGACAAATATTTTGAGAGTGCTTCGCAGGAATCAAAGCTGCGAGATGTTGAATCCGCACTGGCAGAGCCAAGCACAAAAAGTGGCGAGTGAACTTTTTCCTACACAGATTGCACCGCAGAATAAGTTTCCTGATTTGCAGAGGCTTTTTACACTTCTTGTCATAGGCAACCCTGCTATGAAAAAGTATCTGGAAACCTCTTTTGCAAAACGTTGGTGGCATATCTTGTTTGAATCAACTGGGGGGGAAAAAAAAGGCCAAAAATTTGGAAAGTCGTATGAACGACCCACGAAAGCTGTTGAATGCTCATGTTGGGCACCTGCTCGCAGCAGACGAGGGGAGCAGCCTGGCAGCTGCTGCGCTCAGCACGGTAGCGGCGCCGTGTTGTTCCCTCGTGGATGATTCACAAGGGCTTGGTGAGGGAAGCAGGCAATTTGCGACGGGGATTTCTTCTAATGCAGCGACTTTAGTTAGAAACCAAAAGAGCAACCCAGGCCGTTGGAAACAATTCAGAAGTATGATTTTCCTTTTGAGAAGACAACAGCTTTTGTTAGCCATGTCACTGCGGGCACAGCAAGAACGTGGGAGAAAAGCCCTGTTTCTCAATATAGTGCATGTGGCTTGCACAAAACCTTTGCTCAGCTTAGTTGGGGGAAAATGGAGTTAATTAACTTGTTATGGCGGTAAAACGGGCCTCTGCTGCCTTCTAACAATATCTCCAGGCAAAGGGGAAAGTACCTGCAATCTTCCCAGTCATAAGGTGGAAGAGCAGCTTTCAAGTCGTTTTTGTGCTGGCCAAGGCTTCTAGGGAGATGGGCGTTTAAGAGCCTGCGTGCGGCTTCATTTAGCAGTTCAACGTGTGGGTAAGATTCACCTGCCATGACTCAGGCATCTAAAACTTAATGTTTAGGTCCTTGCCAACCACCTTCAGCGCCATTTGTAGTTGAGGAAGAAAAACAGGCAGAGAAAATTCACTTATCCAAAGCGTGGCCTGAAAGCCAGGAGAGCTGAGCGGTCCTCTGTTTTGACTTGATGGGAACAACCTAGAGGAGCTAGTGATGACCTGGATACGAGTTACCTTCACACCTCTACAGCTGGGTACAAAGCCCACCCTTCCTGCAGGCTGCTAGAGATGTGTGCAGCTGCTTCAATAGCCCGTGCTCGTTTCTCCAAGAGTAATCCCAACCCTCACAAAATCAGACATCAGAGCACGTCAACGAGCAAAAGAGTTGGTAAGCTTTGGCTCTGGCTCAAACTTTACAGGCACACCACTGATAGGACATTGACCAAGAAAGCCCTCCCTCACAGCAGTATTATAAAAAAGAAATCTGCCTTCACAGTTGTCAATCAACTGCCTTTTTTTTTAAGGCCTGTCAAATGCTTGATCCAATCTACGTCAAATATCAACTGATACTTTTGAGGTAATTGCTGTGTTTGAAGACAATGTGTTGGCTAGCGCCGTCACTTCAATTCTGGATGGAAAACCTTCACATATTGCTAAGTTTTGAGATGACTTACAGGTGCTCAATGGCAGTGAAGATTGAGAGAGCGTGTATTTTCTTTATCCAAAGGTGAATTGCATCATTCCAGCAAGAAATCAAAGGCAGCAGCCATGCTATATACAACACTATTTCTTAACCAGGAAGATCTTCAGCTGGAACGGCAAACCATCTTCTTTTCTGTAAAACAAATTCACAGCTAAATGTAAAATTGTATGTTTGATACTACTGTGTAATAATAGTATTGATGGTATTAATAAAAGACTACTATTTAAAAGCATCTTTGCACTTTGCTTTGATAAAGCTACATAAATTAGTAATCTGTGAGCATCGTTCAACCTCTGCTACTGAGTTTACTTTGAAATGCCATGCCAGTGTTGTAGACTTAATAGCAACTTAAAAATGAATATGTTGACCTGAAAATGGGCTGGTGTCAGTGGAAAGGGAGAGAAGATTGACAAGGACTTTAAAGTCTGATCCCCCTGCATGGATATAGTCAGAATTACCAATGGCCTTTAGGAGACCAGAATATTCTTGTTTGGAAGAGCTGCAGGTGGAGTCAGCTGGTACTGGTACTGCAAGGTAAGGTAGATTTCCCCCTCTCAGATTGCTCCCTTCAACTGTTAACCTGTTATTATAACAAAGACTCATCTTCGTTAGCCGCTCTGCTGCAGGGCTCACCTTATCTACCAGCAGAGAACGCTGATTTCGTATCAGAAGTGGAGGCAGGGCAAAGAGCGATGGGGAGGCAGGGCGACCTGCGGAGCGGGAACCTCACAGCAGCAATCAGGGATTCCAGAGTGTCGAAGCATCCCGGGAATGCACTGACCACGGTGAGAAGATTTTTTTGTCTTTTCATGAAGGTAGGAAGAACTACTTTAAAGCAATGTGTGCAGAAAGGGGATACAAACTGAGGGTCCAGGGAGACACCGGCAAGAAGCACCGAGAATGAACTTACAGAAAACGGCATGGAAGACTGTCTAAAGCATGGAAAGAAACACACGCTAGCAGTGTCTTGCTCTCCAAAGATCTGTTTCACTTAAAAGAAGCAAAACCTTTTTGCAAGAGCCTTCAGACACGGGCTTCCAGTACCTACTGAGAAGCAGAGCATGCACAACCCGCACAGTTAAAAAGGGAAAGATTAAAGAGGAGCAGGAGAGACTTTTCAGAAGATAGCTATGTTCAGTGCCAGAAACATCATCTTGTCTGTGAATGGGACTCTTCACCGTTAGAAGTGAGCCACTGATTCACAGAGCGATGCTGCACCAAGAAGCAGCAGGAAAGGTTTTGAAGAGTGAACTTGCTTTTGCTGAACACAGCATCTCACAGAGCGATGCTGCACCAAGAAGCAGCAGAAAAGGTTTTGAAGAGCGAACTTGCTTTTGCTGAACACAGCATCTTGTGGTCAGCTCAGAGTTAGAGAACCATTTCAGCAGTAAGTATTTGTGAACTAGATAGATAGAAAAGCAGAACACAGCCTCGAACATGCAAACTATAAAACTGAGCATCTTGTGGTCAGCTCAGAGTTAGAGAACCATTTCAGCAGTAAGTATTTGTGAACTAGATAGATAGAAAAGCCTCGAACATGCAAACCATAAAACTGTTCACAGGAATGGAGGAGCAGTGCTAGGGTCAGATCCCAGGTTTCTCCGGGAGAAGCTATACCATGGGACAAGGGCTCATGAAGGTCAGAACGAACATGAAGGCTCTCAGGTGACCTGGGATGAATGCCAGGGATTAATATCCTCTGCAAGTGCATCCCTTTGACTCAGTAAGTAACAGCTGAAGGTAAAAATAGGGAATTCTTACAAAGACTATGAAAAAAATGAAGCAGAAAATGCTCTGTGATACCCCATGAGCTGAAACTCTGGCACATGCAGAACCATGTGCATGTTTGTAGGGACGAACTGTCGGCTCGCAGAAGCATTAGGCGCTTGTGGAGGCACTCCTGATTCCTTTCAGGTGAGTATTAAATCAAAACAGACCTACTGGGGAGACAGCCCTTCGACTTTTACAAAAGGAGGAAGATGATCAGCCTCCAAGACCAGCTGGCCCTTTCGCCCTGTTAGAACATTCTGGCTTGAAACAGCCCCAGCTTGCATCGCCCTGTTAGCCAAGCACTAGTGTCCTGATACTGTGAGAAATACAGGTTCTTTTTCTCCCCTCACTAGTTTCTTCCTCCTCAAATGTTTGCTTATCTATTGTTCTACAGAAGACACAATTATCAGTCCAGCTCATCGCCTCCTTCACCAACACCGGCACCACCAGGTGACTTTTGGCCAGAGCCAGAGGGGTGATCCCGCAGCGCCTGGGGCCAGTGGCCATGCGGAGGAGCGGGGTCAACCCACCCACAGCTCTGACCCACAGCAGAGCAATCCTCCCACACAGGGACTTGCAGTGAAGCTAAAGCCGCTCTTCATTAAAACACACCTACCTCATTCCTGTCCCTAAGAAGGAATTGCATCCAGAAGCCCCGCTTTGCAGCAACACCCTATGGGCAGATATGATGCACTGGATCTGGGTCACCTCTCCCAGCCTTTGAGGGACATCCGTGCTGTGCTGGGATATGGGAGCATCCTAAAGCAGGTGTTGGCCTCTCTTCCCAACAGTGCCTCTTCCAGTGGCTGCAAAACCCCGCTGAGCTGATGGTGCTCTCAGTGCTGCAGACACGGTGTGGACACGGTTTATTGCGTTGCAGCGCCTGGAGGAGATGGCCTCAGAAGGGCGCTCAGCAGCAGACCAGCCCGGAGGACAGGTCCTGTGGTGCACAGGTTTCCTTACATTGGGCATCCTCACCATCATCTCTGCCACGTGGAGGAGAGCTGCACAAAGCTATCTCGCTACAGGGGTGTTTATGGGCCGAGATAATCTCCCCTCTAAACAGGAAAGAAGCATATAAAGTGGGTGTACGTAGGGAAGGATCCCAGAACATGATAAACTGGTATTCGCCACTCAGCAATTACACTGCGGCTCTCCCGGGCACGTGCACCCATGTCTGTAGGCACATCTTCTGCCTCTCGCCTGGAGCGGGAAGCGGACGTTCACGCCTGCCTCCCAGGGGGCACAGGCAGGCGGGCACTGGGTAATCTGGGACTTCTTTTTTTATTTTGGATGGTTTGGGTGACGATAAAACACAGGGATATTATAAAAGGTTTCTGTCATGCAGGCCATGTTCACACCAGCGCAGTAGGCACAGTGGAACTCTGCCTCAAATTCATCCGTGTCCCACCAACTACGTCAGCCTTTCTAGGCTGCTGAGGAGATGGAGTAAGGATTACACTTTATGGGGTCTTCCTCAGATGCTGTCAGCCATGAACGTACCCGGGGGCACCCATCACCCTCTGCTCCCGGCCAGCACTGGCGGCAGTGGGGTTCTGGCACAGCCACATCTTGTTGCCCACTCAGCAGCCCCAGGAGAGCAGGCTCCATCCTCTGTCCGGGCAGCATCCTCTGGGGTGTGATTCCTCATTTTCTCCCAGCAAAGAGAGCACGTGGCCTCTGAAAATGATGCATTTCGGTGCCATGGTTTTATGGCCCTTATAATCAGCATGAAGCAAACACTGAGTTGGAGGAATGAGTAAATCATCGCAGACTAAAAAGAAGAATAATCCTTTGCCAGCATTTTTGCAGGAGGTTATTAAAAGAGTGAACAAACATAACCCGAGAGACTTCTTAAGCTTCAAAATACTTTTGTGAAGTATGCAAAAAAAGATAAATATATGCTGGAGCTCTCTGTTCACGTCTGGGGTGGGAAAGCGTAGCTTCTTGGCCATGCATAGCAACCATAGCACCAGCAGTTAGGCACAGGAAGTTAAGAAGAATACCACAGACATTTTACATGTGAAGAGATAAGTTAGCTAGTCTGAAAATACTTTACCTGAGTAAGGGTGTGACTAGTCTGTAGGGGTTAACATCTTTTCAGGGTGTAACAAGCTACAGCGTTCCTTCTTCCTCTGGGATAAATGTCCCCAGTCCTCCCATGGAGATTTCACCTGGGATGGAAAGGCCATTTATCAGGACATAGGCTCAAGGGAAAACCTTCCAACGCACTGGGCGAGAGGGGGGACGAGAGGCACAACATCTAGCTGGGACCGAGAACCGCAGTGCCATTCGCGTGCAACTTCTCATTCATTAATGCAACTTTGGGAGAGATTTCAGAGCTTTAATCATTCCCATTGATTGTGATTAGTAATGATTTGTTGCAGTGGTTTGCAGTGTGTTTCCTTATAACCTAGTTTAAGTATAAATCTGACTTGGCAGTTTCTGGATAATTCAGATAGCCTGTAGGAATTGTTCCTGTGGGAGCAAAAACCTGGATCTTGTAACACCAATTTCCATCATAAAATGCTTTTTAAATAAATCAAAACAATTGTTTTCACTCAGGTCTTCGCACTGAAGCGGGAACTCTCTCATGCCCAGCTGCTGCAAAACTGTGACCCCATTTTTTAGAAAGCCTATTGTGACAATAAAATTGCTACATAAGCTTTAAAGGAATGAGTGTCGACCAGCTTGTCATACCACAACATTCATAACACCTTCAGGGAGCAGAACAAACGGTTAAAAGGAAAGTTAGCTGACTCATTTCATGAGTAGCTGGTGTTAGTTGTAGCAGCTTGGAAGTTAACAGATAAAAATGTTATCACAGCCAGCAGCAATATAGCCGTAACGACGACAGACAGACTTATGTATAAAATAAGTCCAATTAACTGTCTTAAACATGGGTGCAATTTGGATTTGGTATTAATATTCCAGCAGTATACGGGGGACCGACTGACTGCTGTAGTGTGCTTCAGAGGAAAAGTCTTGCATTTCCGCATCTTCTGCTGGAGAATAATTTCATTTGAAGACATACAGAGACTTCAAAGTGCGGCTCCTTTCAGGTAACTAGGCCAAATTTTGTATTCAGTCACACTGGTATAACTTGAGTTTACAGTAACTCCATTGATTTCATCAGCATAATTAACCGCTGGAACAACTTACCCAGCGATGCTGTGGACTCGCCGTTGCTGGAAATTATTAAGTCCCAAATGTTTGGCTTGCTTGCTTTTTTTTTTCTGAAAAAAAAAAGATGCTTTAGTTGAAATTAATAAGCCACCCGGCTTGTGCTGCACATGATATCGGATTAGAGGGTTATGTTGCCTCACTTTGACTTCATGATCCACGAACGATGGGTCTTGTTCACATGGGGGATTCAGGAGTTCTAGGGTGGCGTGGGATGGCGTGGGCAGCGTTACCCCCCAGCAAGAGCGCCTTGGCGCAGCGTAGCTATCTCCAGGTAGGACCCTTTTAATGGGGAGTGAAGCACACTCCTCCCAGAGACAAACCCTTGTCAGGGACCTTTGAACTGACTTAGGCCTGGATGTCCTGGATTCAAATCTTTATCTCCATTCCTGCAAAAAGCCAAAGCATGCAACCTGATACTCACAGTTTATTTGCCACCATCAAAAAACCCAGCATTCAGCATTCGAGTGTCTTCCTGTAAGTTTCTAGGCAATTACTCACCTACGTCACCTGGATTATCAGATACCACGAGTTATTTGTTGATTTGTTATGTTTGGCTTCTGTGCAGTAAAATCATGTGTCACCGTTTGCGGGGGTGAGCAGGTCTTGCAAATGGTTCAGAAAAGGGTAATGTCTTTCCATAGCCCAATTAAAATCAGGGACTGCTGCTGCAAAGGCTGTCTGAGGAGAGCCACAGAAACTATTCAAATTAGTAGCTGCTCTATCTGGCCTAATTATGAGAATTGGAGTGAGGAGAGGTGTGTTAACAGCAACATTTAATTTTTATTGTAGTTACTTGACAGCCGCTGCAGTCATTTACTCCCGGGCAGGGTCAGACTGCCAGGGCAGAGGAGGCACTGCTCATCCCACACGACACTGTCACACCAGACCACAGCAAAGTAGGGAGTTTATGCTCAAAATAAGGTAGGTTTGGAGCCGACAGCCCAAGGTAAATGCTTGTGGAAGGCCCCAGGCCCCTCAGCTTCCCTTTTTTAAGTAGAAGGAGAGCAAAAAAAGTAGGGGAAACTTGCCACAGGATTTAAATTTCTTCCCGTGTTTCACATTTTACGCCTGATTCTGCCTCCTACTGCAGCGGTAACAACTCCCAATTCGGGTACACGATGCCGGCAACCTCAGGCCACACACAAGTCGGACGCGTGGGGTGCTCTTTCAGCGCCCGTGGCCATTCCCGCACACCACAGAGGCAAGCCATGGCCATAACCCTAGAGCTGCTTCCCGACCTGCTGCCACAAGTGACATTCTCCAGAACCAGCGTGTCCCGTCTGGTGCCCAGACCCATCCCGTCTGGGTGGAAGGGCTGTTTTTTCTTCTCCAAGAGGCTCTCACCCCGCTCCAGGCATCACACAGAAATAGGCAGGGGCAGGCAGGGGCTACGGTCCCTCTGCCAGCTTACCCCTCGCCCAGCTGCCTGCCCCCTCCCGCAGCCCCAGCGCCCACCACCCTGGCACATACCCCTGGTGCTGGCCGCCAAAAAATTAGGTTTTGGGGTTTTTTTTTATTTGGCAAGCATTAACCCAGCCTCACCTCCATGTCCCTGTACCACTCCGCCCTTCCTCGTCTTTTTCACCGCCACATTCAGCTCTTGTTCAGGTGAGGTGTGCAGGAAATCTCAGCGCCCGCCAAAGTGAGAATGGCAAAATTATGAAAAGAAAAAATAAACAACACAGGAGTGTCACTCTTTTCTACCAGCTTAACGCCATTTTCTTTCCTGAGCAATGGCTCGAGTGACCTTCTCTGGCTGGGAAGAACCGGGACAAGTAAAAATAATAATAATTAAATGTTATAAATAACATCCAGCAACACCCCTGACACAACCATAGACGGGACAGATTTTTCTCTGGGTCAGTTTGCCCTGTACTGTTATTGTACGACTCAGTAAACATTTTCTCTACAAGTGGGGATGTCACACCGCAGACTGCTCACCTTGTGTGCCCATTTCAGGTTTCGGAGACCCCAGTGTGGTCATTGATGGGGATCCCCATGCCCCGAGCCTCTCCTTTCTCCCTTTCCACATCCTCTTTTCTCATCCTCCTTCCAGCTATAAGGCAGTGGAAAGTAAAAGACAGCTTCTCTTTCCCATCCCGGCCAGGAGAGGAGGGGAGCAGGTTTTTCCTTCCCCATTTCCACGTGGTAGGAGGAGGGAGAAGATCTGATTAACGGTTCTCAGCGCTTTTCCCAGGGCTGGGCAGGAGGGAAAACTGCACCACTCGGCTCCAGCTGATGGCTGGAGATGATGCTGCTGGGCTTCAAGGCGCTGGAGATCCTGGAGAGGAGCAGGGACAGCCCCCGTAGCCCCCTGACCAGGCACTAGCTCCAGCTTTGGCCTCCTTGGCCATGTCCAAGCCTGCTCCTGTGACCCGACACGGTGCTTTGGCAACCAAAGGAGACCCGGGGACAGCTCAGGGAGGGATGCGGAATCCCCCCCGCACCGCAGTACAGTTGAAATACTTCAGCGGTGGTGATCAGACGGGTGAAAGCTGTCTGCTTCCTACATTGGCATCTGATTAAACGCCCATTTGGGGGATGTGCTGCAGAAGAAGAGACAAAGGACAAGTTATTGCCAACGGCTGTGGAGAATTGGGAACGAGCCTCGGTCAGCCCCTTCCAACCTCCAAATAATGCCACTGCTGAGACCGAAATCCAGGTTTTTTTTAAGATTTTGTGAAATCCTGGGCTCAAGGAGCTGCGGGAGCTACAGCCCTGAGTTGGTGGGCGTGCAGCCGGGTACGCCGTGGCTCGGGGACCGGGGGGCTGCGGGCCAGGCATCAGCCCACCCAAGCCCACCTCACTTGCTGCCTGGTGCTGAACTGAAACGCGACCCTTCAAAAGTGTGAGGCCCGCTCCCCTCCCCTCTTTACCATTGCTTTTCCATGCAGAAAATGAACCACCGTGCACTCCGCACAGGGTGAGGTGGCCGTTCCCAACCCCTTGGTTCACAGCGGCAAAACGTCGGGGTTGGGCGTTTTAGCTACAGTTTTGGTCAGTCCTATTATCATCACGCTGCAGAAAAACTGCCTCGGGTGGCAGTTATGCTCAAACCAAACGTACATATTATATGGTACACACGTACCCGGGGAGTCAATGCAGCCTGGAAGAAGGTACATCCCCTCCAACATCTCTCCTTGGCAGATGCACAGCCACAAAGTCTCCTCCAGCAGGAACCCGGTGGCAGGGGGCCCCAGCCTGACATCCCAAATGAGGGTACCGGTCTTGCCTCACACAGGGATTGATGCTGGGAGCAATAACGTTAACGGCAAAGCTCCCATGGAAGTCAGTGCACAGAGTCAGGCCTCCACGGCTTCTGAGTGACAACCCACAGCATTAGGCTCTGGGCTAGCAGGAGAGGCATGGCAGGCACCCAGAGAGACCACCAAGCTTGCTTCACCAGGTCTTTAAAAATTATTAGATAGGGAAAGGAGCCTGGCTTCATATGTTAAGAATTTTCACACTTGCAAACGCCCCTCAGATGAGGGTCTTTTCCCTATGAAGGGGGGGCACACACGGTGAGCATCCTCCGCAGCAGCCTTCGCAAGCAGGGAAGCTTGCCAGTCGCTTTTAAAACTGAAGGCGCTTCCTAAAAAGCAGGAGATGTTTCAGGTCTGGGAGAGGGGAAAGTGGAAAATTAACAGCAGGTGGGACCACTGGCCTCTGCAGAGCACCGGCATGCCCCTCTCCTCCCTGCCGCATCCCGGCGGGACCTGCAGCAGAGCAGGGCAGCCCGCCTGCGCCAGCCCCACCAGCCTTGAGTGGCTTCAGGCAGCCTTCATCCCTCTCCGCCGCTCTAGTTACTAAATCACGCGGCTTGTCTGACTGCGGCCCTGAATTCAGGCAACCAACCTTTCACGCGCCTGGCAGCTGCTTCTGATTTTGGAGCAATCGGAAACTCAAATTTACACCCTCACGATACTGGCACGATCCAGGTCTGGATATTGCCGCTCAGCATCGTTGCCAATCTGATATAGCACTGCCACACTCAGGCCTGTATATCTTGTGACTGTCCTAAAACAACCCTTTGCAAAAAACTGCAGTATTAAGTTGCTTTCAGGGGAGAGGGGGAAAAAACCTGCCAAAAATTTCATTAGAGCAATGTTTCCCAGCGTTTTAAACTCAATGATCACAGGGCCTTTTTGAGCAAAACACAGCCGCTGATCACATGGAGAGCAACACTGCTGAAATGTTCATTTTCAGCTTAAAATTGGGCTAAACTTGAAGTATTCGTTATATCTTATCTTATTTTATTTTCCTCCTTTTCCTTTTATTTTTCCCTTTTTTGTCTTATAGCTTCTGAGTTTATAAATCCAGCTTTATAAAATCCAGTTTTATGAAACCGTTTTGCATTTGCTGCTATGTTATGGCTATCATATCTAATACATATATATATAATGGAATAAAACCTGGTCTAAGGGACTGGGAGGTTTTTAGAAGCAGCTGTTGGTATGTGCCTCCGGTTCCATTTTTCCCCTCGGAAAGCACCAAGCAAACATCCCTTCACCAGGGAGGCTTAGGGCGAGTTCACAGTAAAGTCTTCTTACATCCAAAATGGCAATTTGCTTGAGCAATCCCATGGATTTCAGGGGGTAATCGCTAACCTGAGGAACAAGCTCACAGCTTTGCCCTTAAATCCGGGTGGCTGTTTTGTTTGCACCTTTTCCCTTATCCAGCGTGGCTGCAGTGTTCTGAGCATCAGGATCCATTCTATTTAAAAAAAAAAATCAGCTCTAAAGATAAGATTATCCCTTATCTTTGAAAACTGCCCGGCTTTGCAGAGCATCCCCTGTCCCGGGCAGCCCGGGAGCACATCCCAGCCGCTGGCCCACACCAGTGGCAAGCATGCGGGCAGAGTCCAGCCCTTGAACAGGCAAAACCCCTTTGCCAGCAGGAAAATAAGAATCGCTCTCCAGTGTGGCTGTCGGGTGCCTGCCGGTCAAGTGGAGCCCAGCAGCTGCTGTGATGTGGAGGGCAGGAAAACATGAGTGCCTCCTCAGGAACCACCTTGACCCCAGAAAGTCGTCTCGCCTGTCCCCAGGGTGAGCTGTACATAACGCACCGAGGGGAGAGGGAGTTTGCATCCCCGTCTCTAGCTGATCTGCACGATGCAAACACTGGGGAGCTGCTAGGATCCTCTCAGGCAAATTCAGGAGGGCAAAGGCTTGCCCATAAGGAAAACGGGGCGCTGCTTCTCCCTCCCGGCTGCGAGGCAGGCCTGGGAACGGGGCTGAGCACCGCATTGGTCTCGATCTCCCTCCCTGCCTCCCCACTTCCCCAGTGAAATCTGAAACGTGGCTATTTCTGCCACCGCTGACAAATACCGTCACCTTTCGCTCCCTCCCCTCCCTCGCAGGTGACGGGGTGCAGCACCGGGGACCATAAATGAATCATCACTCGGCAGCTCCCGCGGCTTTCGAGCACGGCGGTGGGAGCGGGGCCACCCACGCCAGGCCAGCACCGTGGGGCGGGGGGACCGCAGCCCCAGCTGC
>NW_009221169.1:0-16902 GCF_000690835.1 Fulmarus glacialis | reverse complement strand
GGCTTTTTTGCCGGGAGGGGTGGGATGTTCGTGCTGACACAGGTCCTTCTGCACCTGCCAGGTACCATCTTGTTGTTCCCCCCACAGGCAAGCGCTGTCCAGCGCCAGGCCTGTGTCTCTGCAGCTGGTCCCGGGGCAGGAGTTACCAAAGGCGGGCTCTCTGCTTGGAAAGGACCATCTTCGGCACACACTCAGCAGATGGCTGCCAAGTGGCTGAGGACACTGGGTTTGAGTAGTTTGGAGAAAAGGAGGCTGAGGGGCGACCTCGTCGCTCTCTACAGCTTCCTGAGGAGGCGAAGTGGAGAGGGAGGTGCTGATCTCTTTGCCCTGGGATCCAGCAACAGGACGCCTGCGAATGGTTCAAAGCTGCATCAGGGAGGTTCGGACTTGGTATTAGGAAGCATTTCTTTACCGAAAGGATGGTCAGACACTGCAGCAGGCTTCCTAGAGAGGTGGTCGATGCCCCGTGCCTGTCAGTGCCCTAAAAAGAGGCATTTGGGCAATGCCCTCAGTAACAGGCTTTAACTGTTGGTCAGCCCTGGAGTGGTCAGGCAGTGGGACTGGATGACCGCTGTAGGTCCCTGCCAACTGGAACTATTCTATTGCACTACCTCTCAATACCATCAAATCAGCATTGTTTGCCTTTCTCCAACTTTGTATTTTTCAATGCTATAAACATTATCTGATAAAAGAAGCAAAAAATCTTCTTTTTTAAAGTAATCTCATTATTCTTACAGAAAACGAGAAAATATAAATTCCTTCCAGTCCCATATAATATTTATAGGTCATGTATGTTGTCTAGCTGTTATTGTCTCTAGTCCAGTACAGTTTTGCTTACATAAATATTTTTGACATTTGCTTGTTCATGTTTTAAACTACCAGGCTTTTAAAAAACATGCATTGCCAAGACTTTTTTTGAGAATGGGAATTAACGACTTTGTGCACATATGTTAGCTATTGATGTGTATAGGGTGGACTTAGAGTTTAATGTGTACTTTTAAGTAAGAGTTTATTATTTTACTTTTGTTCTCCTCTAAACTCCCCCTAGTATTTCTAAATCCTTAATGGGAACAAGGCCCAGAGAAAGGAACACTGTGTTCTGCTACAATGGCTCTATTGCATTTTATCATCTTTTCAGCTATTTTATATGATACAGTATTATGCTTTGGTATTTTCTGATTGTTATACAGACCATTAATATCCTGGCTTTCAGGGCTGCATAACACAAATCCCATGGAAATCAATGCAATATGTTCTCAGTATATTTATATACAAAACTTAAGAGAATTTTTAGAGATCCAAATTGTTAGAAAGAAACATGTTTAGTATCATGCCTCAGAAATGTAAATGTAATGGATGTAGACTCTGGCACATACAGACAGCAGGGTAGACTGATCTGTTTACATATGTAAGTTATTGACTTAGATGCCCATTCAGGCATTTGCACATACAAGAATGTGAATAGCATGGACAAGTGTAACAGCTGCCTGACATTTTAAATTGCGCATCCATTTGTAGGGGGGACAAGGGACAGTGGAGGAAAAATTGACCATGTTATCTGAATGTTGGTAGTATTAGATGGCCATTTAGCTTCCCCAGAACCTTTGGACAGATGCAGGCTTTCTCAGATCAGATCTCTCTCAGATGCAGTGCAAGCAGGAAGGATGCTTGCGTGCAGGAGATTAAAACCCACATAAAATCATGGCAGAGCTGCAGTCCCTGCATTTGGTCCTCCCACTTCTGTTTGTAATCCTGTGGAGCTCCATAGTATTTAAAGAGGAGGAATTACCATAACTGTAGTCACGGCCATTGGGATTGGCACACACGTAATAGCTGGTCAAATCATAATGCTATTTTTGTGAGTCCTAAAACCAAATGTCTTCTGATGCTTTCTCTTTCAAGTAAATAAACACTACGCCTCTACTCTAAGCTTTTCCTGATAATTCACCAACCTCTTTTAGAGCTGTCATTGAATAAATAATAGTTGAATATCTGGCTGCCGTCTCTTTCGTACGTGGGCAAATTCCGTATGACTCCAGTGATATGAATAAAGTGACTCATATATCACTGTTGTGTCACAAGGGAGTTAGCCTTAGAGATAGGAAAATCAGTAGGAATCCATGCCATGAGTGAACTGTAAAGATTACATCTTAGTAATGTTAGTCATCTTAAGTAAATCCCTCATTGCACACATAAAAAGTCTGCTTCATTAAGGAAAGTAGAATCTAACACTGAGTTAAAAGCCTTAGGATTTGGCCTAGTATTTTTAACTTTTAATTTGGCACCGTAATGGAACAATATGTGCTGCTCATTCTTATGCAATAAATACCAAAAATTGTTTTGTTGTATTCTTGTAGTTACCAAGCTCATATTGTGCAATAAGCTGTAACAGTATTTTTAAAACAATATGGTGTTAATAAAGGCCATATTAATTGGATTCTCTGTGAGTTTTCTGCAAAGTTCATTGTACGCCGCCTATTTATGTACTAGCAAGTAGAAAAGATTTTTAGAAGTTGGTATTTTAATAAAACTTCAGAAATGTGTTTATGGTACAATTTTACATTTCTGTTAAGTTCTAGAGAAAATAAGTGGGTTTAGTCTCATAAACTGCTCAAATGGAAATAAGGGCCGTAATGAAAACATCCAAAATAATAAGAGAAGATTAACCAGGAATTGCCAGTTACCTGTCCTCTATTCATGAACAAGAGCATATTTGGCTGTACAGAATAGTAATAAAATTTAAATACATCCCACAAAATATGTAACTTTTACTGAAGGAAGAAAGTTGAGGGGATTCAGAAAATCATAATGTATGGGCTAGGTGTATGTATGGGCATATCCACATTCAATCTTTGTACCTGCCAAAATATAGGTGTTGATAGAACATGAGGATATGTTACTGTGTTTATACGTAATTAAGTTAGGCAGATTTAACAGAGGACCTGATACTCACACTACACAGTGTTGATTAGCCAGCAGTTCATGTCACTAGGAAAAAACTTGCCTTGTTAATCAACAGTTGTTTTCCATGGAGTTTTCTTAAAACTTTCCATGAAGCCCTTCACACGATTATCACAAGCAAAGTTCGGGACTAGCCAAACTAATCTAGCATGGTAATTCCTGTGTTCCCATGAAAAATGACAACTTATATTGACAAGTCTCTGGAGTTCCCAGTTTTTGTGGTCTTCCTTAACATTCTCATTTGAAGGCACACCCTACAGGCATTTTTCATTTACTTTCTAGTCATCATCCATATTGCTTCACATGAGAAAGATTCCACTTCCAGCATGTTTTATGTTGTTTTGTCAGTTAATCGCTGAGCTTTCAAGAGTTTTTATAACTTAGAGGATATGATACCAGTTTATATCCGCTTAGGTAAAGCCCATTCTGTGCTCAAACCAACTTTCTGATCTCCAGTGGAGAGTCTAGTAGACAAGCCAATGGAGGCCAATTCCATTTACATGGAGGCCAATTCCGTTTCCTGCAGTAGGGGTGGTAGGCTGGCAGGGCACAGCTATCCGATTCCCCAGCTCCTCCGCTCATACGTGCATGTAACTATGTACCAGCTGAAAGCTGGAGCAGGGGAGCAGCGTCCCACTGCGTTCTCTCCCTCCTCCCCGTCAGTGTGACTCTCCATCTTTCCCAGTACCATGCCCGGAAGGAAACCAGGCTGAGGATGGGTGAGGAGGGTGAGGGTCTCTGGGTGAGGAGGCCATCTACGCCACATTTACTGCGGTTGAGCAGTTGAGAGTTTCATCTGGCCAGTTTGCAACTGTAGCCAAGAATGGGGCTTTGTATGTAGCACTCACACACCTCCATTTTGTAACTTCACAACGTCTGTGGAAGATACTCCAAGTATTAGCTGCAGAAATAGGAACTTCAGCACAGGAAGATTTGTCAGCAACTGCAGCTAACACCTCTGTGTTGGACTAGGACGATGAAGTAATAGAAAATCATGTTGTAATTGATCTGGTTTTGAACAAAAGACAAATTATTTATTTCTTTCTTCAAATGAAGCATAACACTAAGGTATAAAGGGAGTATAAATAACATCTGATTGTGCTCCTAAGCTCCATGCTATAACTTTCTTGCAATGACATCCTTCAACAAATTAACTACATCATTACTGTTAAGTATTAATTGCACAAAACAGATACACAAAATATATAATGAGCTAGAAAGAGGACAACATTCTTCCATTATGACAAACAACTGTAACAAGAAATGGAAAAAAACCCAATAGATCTAGGCTTACACAGATGGCAACACCGAGAGCTTTAAGTCCTCTCCTTGAACACATTACATGTGATAAATAATATGCAAAATATTTAAAGAATTTTATTGTTGCTTACAGAAGATACTTAGCAAGCAAAGAGACAGTAGCAATCACTGCCTCGTGTCTCATATCCCCATCATTCAATGCAAATTTTTACATTTCATGCAATAATCCTGAGCTTATTTTCAGTAACATTGAAATGTCATCTATATTAATTACCAAATACATACAGAGCCCAGCTATGGGGTCTATTGTATTATTAAGGCATGAAAAAAGAATAACAGTTTATTAACTCTGAATGCCACAAATACAGCACAGCAGTTAGAAGGCTCAAAAAAGCTCAGAAAGTACCAGTGATTTCTGTGCCAAGGTCCTCCCAGAACGCGACTGTGAATCATCAGCTCCCGAAAAGCCACAGAACCAAATCCTGGCCTTGCTGACATCAGGGAGGTTTGCCATTGCCTTGACTGCTGGACCAAGCTTCAGAGCTGGCAGGAGTGACTCAGACTCCTCTTCATATCCCCAAAAAATTGACAAACTTCCTCTCACTCAAGTCAAGTATGAATTTAAAAAACAATACCTACATATTGTTTCCTTAATTAGCATTTTAAGTCTATGGAAAGGTTCCATTCGTTATACAGTATGGCAATTAATAAAAAGCCTTTTCAGAAAAGCTTATTTGTTAGTCTGATTTATTAGTACATTAAAAGAAGGGGGAAGTATCATGAAAAGAACCTCTGCCAAGTGTATGCTCTATTTATAAATTATTTTTAATTTTAAAATGAAAGACTTTGGTAAGCCAAACCAAGGACATGTGATGCACTTCTAGTCTCCATGGTTCAATGGCTCTTCTCAAAGACAAAGAGTCCAGTCATCAAGTGAAGAACTTATCACCTACATAACTTGTAAGGGGCTAGTAGTATCTGGGTTGTGCAGTTCTTCACATAGTCTCTATTTTACACGTAAGAAGTTCTTGCAAAATGCCCTGTAGCGAGCCAGGGTATTCCAGTTCATTTAACTAAGCCAAGGCCAAATTGGTGGCAAGACTTACTTCATACTTACAATTGCATTATGTCCCACACTGGGAACTAAAATAGCAGATGATCTCCTCTAACTCTGCTACTAATGTAGATATTTGCCTAGTTGAGCTTAGAGTTTATAGATCCAGTAGCCTTATCCTTCATCTACAGGTGGCCCACGGTCTGCCGTGGGAAGAACGATGGTATGCAAGACGGACAGACAGACTCTTTCATGCAGCCTTTGTGCACGCTTCTTTCCATGCCTGCCCCCCTTGCACACACAAGCCACCCCTTGACAAAGATGGTGTTGTCCAATTCTGTCACTGCAAGGCTCTGAAAACTTTGCAGGTGCACAAATCCAACTTAACTAATTTAATCTAAAACACCAAGTTATAATATTGAAAAAATGGTTCGTCACAATAAACCATTCAGGAAACTCATTACTGTCTCATTTGAGATAGAAAGAGAAAAAAGGTTGTTGATATCAGTTACTGGGTCAGAATTTGCGTGGGTTTTGGTTAACTTCTACTAATAAATAAGTTAAAGAAGGCTAAGGCTATAAATTGGTACTGTTTCTTTTATAAATATTCACTTTATTTCTATTCTCTTCTAAAAAACGTGTTAAGGAAAAAGGTGGCCAGAAGGATTACACATGTTGTAAATTGTAATTTGGTTGTTAGGCTGTAAAAACCAAACACGTAAGTGAAGTTGAGCACAGTGTAAGAAAAAGCCAGTTTTTAATTAACAACTTATTTACAAGTTCATAAAATCAACTGAACTGGAGTAGATGTTCTGTGTTTGTCACCAATATTTTATTGTAACTGGTAACTTGCACGCTTTATAGTAGAAGAACAAAAAGAAAATGAAGTTCACTATATACAGCCTTTGTACAGGCTACTTGACTATACACAAGGCATAGTGATCATAACACAACCTAGTCTTCGTAATAATTTGTGCACAAAAAGACACCAATCAGACATTATGTGAACATTACAGTGAAATGACATCACAAGTCCAGTGAAAATTCAGCATAATACAAAACATATTGATCTACTGCAAATGACATCCTTTAAAACAGTAAGCCTTTATTCAGTAGTAACTTAACCAGAGTCTGATGCAGAGATTTGTTGTGTAGTTATAAGTCTTTTAAGCGAAGCAACCTCTGCAGATAAGTTTGCTATGCCCTGCTTCAAATACAGGTTCTCTGACTCAGAGACATTGTAGATATTGTCTTTTATTTCAACAACTCCAGTTTTGCAACCGCTCTGAATTTTTACATTCAGTTCCTTCTGATGCCAGAGTTCTGGTTTAAGTGACCAGTCTTGGATGTTAGTCACTTGAACCGAGAAAGGAGTGTGAGAAGAATGCACCAAGTTTTGTGCACCATGTTTTTCAAGCTCAAAATGTCTTTTTGAGGACATGTCAATGGGTGATGACAATTTCTGTGTTGCATCATAGTCATTATCCATTGCTTCCACTTTAACTTGCATGGCTTTGGCTTTAATTCGAAGCTTGTGAGGCAAAGCTGAAGAATTCACTTCTGGAACTTTAACTGTTGCATGAACATTTTTATGTTCAACTGGGGAATGGATTGGACCCTTAGGAACCTGTTGTTCATCTTCTCCATCAGATGACTTTCCAACTACACCATCATCAGTTTCTGACGTTCTGGGGGAATTACTGGAGGACCTATTAACTTGCAAGAGAGGAGGAGAATGTGAGTACACGTTAAAAGTAGCTCCCATGTAGTTTGGGTATATGGATGCTTTATATGAACCTCTGTCATCTCTTGGCTCTCTCTCTAATTCCATGGGCTCCTGTTTTATGATCTGGAACTTATTTTCGGGACTTCTGCAGTTGCTCTGTATACGACTTGGTTGAGTATGCTCTACGGATGACATTTCAGACACATCGGACATTGAGCTTTGGGGAGAATGTTTAATGACAGAAATACAACTGCTACCAACTATGGATGGTTCATGTTCATCTACAAATGAGTTAATATTTGATTTGGAACTCTGATAGTCTTGGAAATACACAGTTGTTGAGCTACTGAGTTTCTGTATCTCTTGGGCATAGGCTGCAGAACTAATTAAACCAAACTTTAGCTTCAATGAAAGCAGCTCCGCCTTCAAAGTGGCATTCTCCTCTCCCAGTGCAATTAGTTTGTTCTCTAAGACAAGGTCATTCAGTCGTCGTTTTTCACGAGATCTTTTGGCAGCTTCATTATTTTTCCGCCTTTTCTCCCAATACATAGCATCTTTTTTTTCATCTGGAATGAATTCTCGCTTTCTCCGGCAAGCTGAAGATTTGCTTTTTCCACTACTTGCTTCAGTAAGTAGTATATCTTCATTTGTAGACAATTCTTCAGACACTTCTGCTAAAGTAGACTTAAGTACCATGATTTTGTCCACATTGCTACTTGTGTCAACAGGTCCGTGTTCCTTTTTAAGGGTCTGCATTTTTCTCAGCTGCATCAGAAACAATTTGTAGTAGATCTACAATGAGCAACAGAGCAAGCTATTTCCCCAGTACTTCTCACTCCACAACTTGATAAATACAGTAATTTTAAATCCACACACATTCTTCCTTTTCTTTCATATTCTCAGACAGAAGTGTCTAGAACCAATTTTCTTGGCAGAGGCAATGGGAATCTTCTTAAAAACCTGGAATAAATAGAGAATTTGATTACTATTTAGGAACTGCTGGCTCAGGACATGCAAAAGTAGCTTTTGATAAAAAGCTTGGACTAGCATTTGGTTCATTAAACCTGCTGTAATATGAAGACAGCTCAACACTGAAACAACTGATATTCTAACCTTTATGATATCTAGGTAGCAGATTTGCTTCCAAAACAAATACAATATATGATCCAAGGAAAAATCAATAAAAAAAATATTTGAGTTTTGATCCTGCAGTAATGTTGTCACAGAACTTTCCATGATATCACTGACCAACCTAAACCTCCAACAGTTAACACTGCAGGACACCAGGCATGTTGATGAGCAGCACTGGAAAGTATCTTGTTCTTCCACATTAAAGCTTCTTTTCTGAAAACAGCTGTGGTGTGTGACTTAGAAATGCTATATATTTGGGTCCTTCATGGATTAAAAATAACATAAGCTCATTTAGAGAAGCTGAAGTGCTTTCTATTGTCTTAAAATAACACCACTACCCATTAAAGCTATTAAAGATTTAATTATTGGGTTTGCATCCTATAAAAAGTATATATACAGACATATATCGCTCTATACAAATGTTTATACACACATATACTTGGAATTTTAAAATGCCTTTTTGATCAATCATATAAATTCAAACTAGTAAATGCACACATAATTTGGGCAAATACCTAACTATTAAAAACATATTGACAAGGAAAAAGGTTGTATTACATAATTTTTTTCTTGTCTCTTATAAAGAAAACATTAAAATCAGTATTGAAAAATACATTAGAGAAATAACATTTAATTAATAATTTGCATTTGAAAAATAGTCTTATTACATCTAAGTAAAGTTTAATACCATTGAAGCATATGCACTTTAGAAAATGTGTTTGCATTAAAGTGGAAGTTTAGATCTAAAAGTCTTACCATTAACAAAGGAAAACTAGCTTAACCTTTAGCTTTAGACATTTTAATCATTAAATGTGAACTTAGCATTTAAATTGGCCTTTGTTTTATTTAGTCCCTCTTAATGCAAAAATACTTTTTGTCATAAAATCATTTGGTCTTGATCTGAGATATAGCTTCTCAATATCTCATTTACCATAGTCAGTCATGTTCCTGGTAAAATAAATGTAGTATGCCAAGTGCTTTTATAGAACTGACTATCGAGTCAGCAGTGATTCTTGCCTGTATAACAAAAAAAAAAAACATCAGCCACTTCAGATTAATGTCACTATTTATTGCAAATGTTTTTACAATGACTAATGAAACTAATTTTAACATTATCTGTTGGGAAAGTTATAAAAGAATTAATGAATTGTATTCTGCCAGTTTTCTTGTCTTTTCCAGAAGGCAAAGAGGAGTGAGTGATGTAATAACAATTAAGCAGGGTCATAAAGACTCAGGTTTCAAGCTGGGTTCTGTTCCATCAAACCATGCCAACTCTTCTGTCATGAAAAATTAACACATTTAATAGAACAGCTAAGTAGAATTTCCTAAAATCCGTGGTTAATTACTGACATGTAACTATTTGTCTTCGATAATACAGCCTTAATGGAAAATAGAGTTAGAAGCCAGCCACACCAAAGACAGCATCTAACTTTTTAGTGCAAAAGCAGCACCACAAATTGCCATGTTTGTAAATGAGAAATGTATCTCTAATATACAAGCAATTACATAGTTAGATCCTGATCCAAAATTCAAACTGGAGTCAAAGGGAGTTTTCCATCAAGTTAAATAGGAGCTGGATCAGGTTTAAAAACAAAAATAAGCCCCACAACAAAGCAACATCTGTTTGTCCAAACACTCAGTATAATTTGATTTGCTGAAGAAGCTGTATAGCCATTCTGTCCATTTCACTGCTACATGTAATCAATGGTTTAATTAATATGCATACCATTTTAAATCTAGAGAAACCTAATACTTTAAAAAAAAAATCATTGTTGAACACACAATTTAAAAATAAAAGAAGACAAGACAAAGCCACTTTAATTTTTGTGGCATTTGTAGAATATTCATTCTCTGTAACATGACTTTACATTAAAAGAAGAAAAATACTGGGATTTTATTTCATTATCCTGTAGCATTGGGAACATACAGCTATTGATCCATAATTGTCTTGATATACTACAATCACTGTATTCACTTGTATTATTAACAACTTCTGCATTTCTGAGGAAGTGCGTACACCTTCTATGGCACACAGCAGGAAGCAGTATAACATGTACTGAATACCTATGAAGTAATCACTTGTCTCTTAGTATGCATCTCAGCCAACTCTCACTGAAGTCAAAAGAGTTCAAAACAACTTTTGTGAAATTTCAGGGCCTTACCAATAGAGAGGTCTTAATGAATTTAACAGTGCTAGAGAGCTACACTGAAACCCAAATAAAAATATTTATTATCTTAGAAAAGGGATACTGATATGCATGCATCATTATTTTCTATATATTTATCTACCATTATCCCTGGAACATCTACACTTACTTGAAGCAGTAGCAACAGCAAGGAAGTACTTACAGGATTTATGCATATTTTAGAAGAATGAAACTATACCTACATAGATTTAATAAAACTTCTTTTTCCTCTTATATTCCAATCTTCCATTTCCACATGATATAGAAGCAATATGTTTAGTCTTGAGCAAGACTGTTTCAGGAAAAGACCTATGACTTTTGTGTCTATCTCTATGGTCTCCAGCTCAAAGTGATCCCACTTTGCTGTTTGTCCAACAGTGCAATCTAGGAAAAATACTAACAATGATAATAATAATAAGAAGAAAATTAGCAAAAAGTTGTTGGTTTTGGTTTTTTTCCTAAATGAATGTAGACTAATGGCATAGTTCATCAGCATGACCGTCTATGTATCAGTAGAAACTCAACTGCATGTCCAAACATACATCTCCTGACCCTAACATTGGCACTGAGCTGCACTTAACAACCCAACAAGCTGCAGAGTTCCCATCCCTTGTTCCACGGGACTTCTGCAGCTTGGGCCATTCCAGTGTACAATCTGCTCGCTGCAGCACTGATAACTCCTGTTTTGGCCAGTCTCCCTCCTGTACACATTGTTCCTGGCACAAACAGACAGAACATAAGTAGCACGCAAGTCTACAGCAAATATTGTGTATCAAAACGACCATGTTTTTGCATGCAGTATTCAACTTTGCTCTCTGCCAGAGTCCATCAGTAAAGCTGTCAAGACAGACATGTAACCCACCGACATAGTCTTACTAGTTTGCTATTAGTGTAGTTAGTTCTAATGCCATTACTTTAGTGAACTAACAAAATAACAATAAATCTTTAGCTCTTTCGACATCTTCCTTGAAGCACTTTTATCATGTAACTGGAATGGCTGCTTTAGAAACAGGAGTCAAAGCCCTTGTTTATTAATACTTCTCCATGTGGATCAGCCCAATGCTGAGTCTGTAAACAAATTAAATTCCATCTGATGATAATGGCAAAATGCCTTCAATGAAACCAGTCATTTTACTTCACTTGCATTTTATAATTCCACTGGAAAACATCAGTATTTACACATAAATTAATGAACTGTAATGATTCCTCTGACTATATTTCAAATTCCAATATTTTCCCTTATGATTAATTTTTCAATTGCTTTATCACTCCCTCATAAAGTGTTATAAAACCAACATTTAATACTGCCTTACATTAGTCACTGTTAAAGATTTTTTTTTTTGGTTGGTTGATGTTAATGGCATTGAGTGCCAATTCAACAATGTAATAACACTCGACCCTATTAACTTAATTACAGACCCAGTCTTGCTCCCACAGCAATTTTGCCATTGGCTTCAATAGAAGCAGGATACAATCCCAGATCCAAGTATTAATGAGACTGTTGTATAGAACCCATACTATTGAAGCAAGAAATTATGTATGCAAAAATCATGAAAAGTTCATCTATCCAGACTTCAAAAAACACTTAAGTGACCTGATTCTGCCAAAATAGTACGTTAAGGATCTGATCCTGGAGATTTGTGTATTCATACTGTGACAATTGAAATGTTTCAAAAGGTTGAAGGACAGGGCCACAATCTTTCCTCTCTCTCTTCTGTGTAATGTAATTACATAAGTCATTTCTACTTTAGAGAATGCATGTGGGCCTCCCCATATACGTATGTTTCCCCACAGAGTATTCTGCATATAGTTACTTGTATTTAGCAAAATAATTCATGCTGTCTCCAAGCATAATTTTTCAAACATATCCTAGAATGATACAACATCTTGTTTAATTCTATTGCTCTAACATTTTGATAGTGATTCTATGAAACTAAATGAAATCCCATTTCTAGCAGTTGGATGCACAAACACAACTGACTTCTGTATCACCATGCATCCAGAAAATCTCTCAGTCCTTCAAAAATGGAAGAAAATAACAGCTAAGTACAACTTCTTGTTTTAAAAGAGAACCATGCTTCTATCACCGTCACTGCTACACGGCAAACTGCAGAAAAACAATAAAAGCTGGTATTGATACGTGTCTGTGCATATTTTTAGTTGTTATTGTCCATGTTTTGCATTGGTATCATTAATTATATTACTGCTACCATTCTGTCACAAGTTATCTATTTTGAAAATCTGTCTACATACCAGAAGAGCTGGTGTAGAACCTACCCATAGATACCAAAATGACCAGTTTGCATTCCAAACTTTGAAAAACTGAAGAATATAGTTTGCACTTTGTCTTCAAAGTGTTTTAAAAACAGTTGCTATCTGTCTCGAGACTTTTATGAGGTACAGAAAAAATATCATCCTCATTGCACATGCAGGACAGGAGGCTGAGTTTAAGCTTAGGTGGTGAATACACAGCCTGCCCAAATAATACTGAAATATTCTGGAGCCACTCTATTTCTACTGCTTTTCACAGACAAAAATTCTGCATCTCTCAGGTCTATCATAATTCAGAAATCCTCTCCAACAGAGGATGTGGTCCCATTCCAACTTCCACTGAAATCCTTCAACATACTTTTTCTTGCCTTTTATCTAGCACTGTTAGTAAAATTACGTTCCTGTTGAAGACAAGCTTTAATGCTGGCTCCACTGGAAGAGTGACATTATCCCTAGGACAGATTTGCGAGCAAGAGGGTCTAGGCAATGTAGAGCAAATGAAGTTCAAAACTTTCTGGAAAAAACTAGGTGACTGCATTTTATGCAACGATGGACAGGTTATCCATGGTCACAAAGGGGAAAAGGATTTACCATGCAAATGCTACCACCAATTACTGCCATTACATAGTTGCACTCATGGAGACTGTGAATCCACTACAACAGCACGGAGCAATGCAGAACTATTGATCCTGTACACAGTTCCTTTTTCTTAGAACTTCATGGGCATCTTAAGTGCTTACAGTTTCAGGATAAACGTGTAATTAGGTCAGTGGAACACTGATGACGATAGCTTTGTACAAGATGACCCATTTTTGCTGAAATGTTGATCATCTCATTGAAATAAAATAGTGGGAGTTGTCTACACAATATAGTCTATTGGGAACATCAAAAATCATTTATTGCAACACTTTTCAATCAAATATAAAAAAATTTAATAAGATCATCATGGAACTTGGAACACTGTTGCACCTTCGTATTACCCACCTCCAAGATGTACCCAGAGAGTTGATGTCGTATGTAGTTTTTACAAAAGGCTTTCATTGTTAGGAAAATTACTTAAGTTACTGTTTATCTTAATAAGTACAAATTAACTCATTGAAGTACAGCCTGCTTCCCAAAGGTAAATTACACAAATTATGCAAATAAAATTATTATTTGGAGAGCATGAAACATATGTTAAAAGTAGCTGTTGCTCAAAAAGGTCAGTCAAGGTTAATAGGTGCAAATTTGACCTATATTTTCTTCCATTTCCTTAGAAAAACAGTGTGATTCTATTAGATGTGTTCGATTTTTCCAAAACAAGCTGTTTACTGCTCTGATTTTGGGAGGGAGGGGTGCGGAAAAAAAAAAATCTAAGAATTACTCAAAGCACCAGGAAAAACTTTAAAACTGACAAGCAAAGGAAATGTATATATAACTTGCGTAAATATTTAATTACATATATATAATATATGTAGTATGTGTATATAAATCATGCCATTTTAAATATCACATCACTTTCCAGTATTTTTAATAAAACCCCAATAGAAACAATGGTTACTGAAGTTACAGTACTATGACAGTATGCTTCTCCTCGTTTCAATAACTACTTAATAGCAGGAAAAACTAGACTGCAAAAACCTATAACTTAATAGTAACAGTGTTCTGGAAATACGATCTCAGCTTTCCCCTAGTTAAGAACCATTAAAAAAAAACCAAAATCAAACGTTAATTATTCTGACAACAAATGGCTTTCTATTACTGAACTGTGTTCTTAAAATGCCAAGCATGAACCAGACCTTCAGCTGACCTAAATTTATATAGCACTATTTAAAGGCAGCAGAATTATGTCAATTAATCCCAGCTGATGCTCTAAACATGCATCTTGTTATATAACAACTGAAGTGCAAACATGTAAAACAAACACTGCCTGTAAAATGTTGGTATCTACCACTCACTGCAAACGGAACAGAGACATAGTGATCTTCAGAGCTCCGATTCTATGAGGTCGTCCAGGCAGGAGGACCACTGCCCATGCTGAGTACTATTTTCTTTATTGGGTTGCCTTCCACTCGTAAGAGGAGGTCTTGCAGCACTAGCACCTATACTGCTAACTGCTGTGCAGCCACCTCTGTGGCAAAAACTTGTTAATTACTCAAATACTTCAGGACAGACTGAAAATTACACCAAGACAGAGCAACTCAAGAAAGGGGGAAAAAAAAACCCCTATCTTTAATAAGGCATTCTTTCTGACAGAAGATAGATTTGTGTAATATCTGTCACCAGATCCAGTCTCATAGTATGCTGATCTGGACGTGGATCAATTCACACATGAATTAGGAAAAAGCCAGGATATCTCAGGATATCTTAATAATAATTCATTTCAGAGCTATGTTTTAATACAACAAGTTTTTAGGAACATTGCTTCTATCACATTTTGAGTCAAGTCCAAGTATGCCCTTGCTTACAAAATCTTATTTTTGACAGTCACGCTTAGGATCAGTATTAGACAGTTAACATACCTTGTTTTTTTTAAAAAAAAACAGATTTTTAAAAATTATTTTCAAACACTGCAAAATACTGTAACACAGAAATCAACTGTCATTTTCTTTTAGAATGGACTGCAGGGATTGGCCATCTATTTGCATTTTTTTTCTATTACATATCCTAAGCACATTTATATCTCATAACTGGCTGTAATGATGATGGCAAGGTCACCTAGAAGAGTCAATTAAGCTGATGAGTCAGATACATTGCTTAACAGTGTGTAATAAGACTCAAACAGAGGATTTTATTGTTCATATTATTGCATCATAGTGATGTTATAACAGCAGCGAGATTGCTGTCTGGAAAAAACTATTGCATAAGGATAGTTTGCATAACTATTTGTTAAAATAAGTCAATTTAAAATAAGCTGAAGGTTTATTTTATTTATGAGTTTTATTTCAAGATAAAGGATTGGGAAAAGCAGCATGGTACTGATGTTTTTCACTGACTCTATTTAGACTTTATTGCAACAGAAGGAATGTCTGCATGTTCTACAAATTTCGGCCAAAGTATGGCAAATACTGTTCCTTCTTAGGATGAGATAAGCTGTGAGGAGGTCATGTAAGTTCATATCGCTCATGGGAAGACTCTAAGCTTTTTGACACCTTTCAGATCAATTCCTTTAAAAAAAAAAAATCAAAACACAGCAGAACTTGAGGCTTTGAAGTCAAATCCAGGAAGCTGGATATATTAAAAGCTAGTTAGGAGTTCTTTGGAGAATAACATGACTTAAAAATATAAAGTAAATAAAAATGGAAAGTAAGGGCAGATCATTCTAAAGAGTGTTAGCACTTCAACAGTCAAAGACATCTGTAACGTGAGAACTTTCATAAAGATAACTGTTAGTGCCAATGATATTAAGGATCTTTCTTCAGTAATCCTTGAACTTGTTGGTTTAAATCAGGTCTTTGGTCCAAAACCTGAATCCTTTTTCATTCAAGTTTCCCATCAAAGTCAACATTGTGATTGAATAAGGACCGTAAATGTGATGCACTTAGCAATATTTTAAACGAGGCTCTAGATTGAATTAATTACTGAGGAGGGCAAAGATGACTCAAAGTAGGTTACATACACAGGAGTGAACACAATGAAACTGAGTGCAATCATTCAAGTCACAAGGACAAGGAAAAAAGAAAAAAAAAAAAAAGTTTTTTTTTAACACAACAGTAACTCCAAGACAGCTTCACGATCAAAGCTGTACTTGACCCCAACAATCAAGTAGCAGAAAAGTTTATGCATGTTATCAAGAATATCACATTTTTAAAATACTTTGCTGCTACTGTCTACTGCAGAACATAAAGACAGTGGCTGGGGTACTCAGCCTGGACTTTGAAGGTTTTGGTCACAAGCACGGTGATGTTGGTTTCGTCTACTTAGAGGACAATTTTAGTCACACACAAAATTCACCTCATCTTGAAAGCCAAGTTATCACCAGCAACTTTCAAGCTATGCTCCCGTCGAGGACAGAGCACAAGCTGACCTCAGAGTACGGGACGTCCAGGCATGGTTTTTGCCACTGCAACAGCGAAGTGACTTGGCAAAATAACAGAATTGGGCAATGGCCATTTTTGTTGTTGTTGTTGTTGTTGCTCGTTACGTAAGAAGAAAGCCGAAAATACTCGGGTGGCGAGAGTGGGGGGTGTGCTAGGCTATCTCATGCCTACCTGCCAGCCGTACCCCTTCCGCGAGGCAGGCGGCAGCGCGAGGAGGGGGGGGCCCTTTGTCTGGCGCTCCCTGCCTGCAGGCCACGGTGGGACAAGGGGGTAGACGGGCGGGGGAGTGGGGAC
>NW_009221168.1:0-37104 GCF_000690835.1 Fulmarus glacialis | reverse complement strand
CCTTGCCAATTAATAGCTAAACAGCAATAACAGCTATAAATTTGATCAAGCACATTCCAGTCAAACCTGTCGTTATCTTGAACCCTTTGAGCCCCACGTTGGGCACCAAAAAGGACTGTCGTTGTTTAACCCCAGGCGGCTACTAAGCACCACACAGCCGCTGGCTCACTCCCCCCCGGTGGGATGAGGGAAAACATCAGAAGAGTAAGAGTGAGAAAACTTGTGGGTTGAGATAAAGACAGTTTAATAGGTCAAGCAAAAGCCACGCACGCAAGCAAAGCAAAACAAGGAATTCCTTTACTACTTCCCATTGGCAGGCAGGTGTTCAGCCATCTCCAGGAAAGCAGGGCTCCGTCATGCATAACAGTTACTTGGGAAGAAAACGCCATCACTCCGAACGTTCCCCTTCCTTTTTCTTCCCCCAGCTTTATATGCTGAGCATGACACCATATGGTATAGCATATCCCTTTGGTCAGTTAGGGTCAGCTGTCCCAGCTGTGTCCCCTCCCAACTTCTCGTGCACCCCCAGCCCACTCGCTGGTGGGGTGGTGTGAGGAGCATCAAAGGCCTTGACTCTGTGTAAGCACTGCTCAGCAGTATGAAAACATCTCTGTATTATCAACCCTGTTTCCAGCACAAATCCAAAACACAGCCCCATACTAGCTACTATGAAGAAAATTAACTCTATTCCAGCCAAAGCCAGCACACTATTTGTGCTGGGTCTTGCTGGGATGGAGTTAATTTTCTTCATAGCAGCCCAGTGCTCTGTTTTAGGTTTGTGACCAAAGCAGTGTTGATAATACATCAGTGTTTTAGCTGCTGTAGGCTGGGGGGCACAAGCATTTGGGAGGGGACACAGCCACGACCTGAACTGACCAAAGAGATGTTCCATCCCATATAGCACCGTGCTCAGCAATACGGCCCAGAGAAGTAACCATTGCTCTAAGACTGGCTGGGCATCGGTCTCCTGGTGGGAGCTGGTGAGTGATTGCCTTTGCATCACTCGGGGTTGGCTTTTTTTTTTTCATTTATCAAACTGTTTTTATCTTGAGCCATGAGCTTTTCCTTACTTTGGCCCTGTGATTCTCTTCCCCATCCTGCTGTGGGGGAGTGAGTAAGCAACTGAGTGGAGGTTTTAACTGCCAGCTCGGGTCAACCCACCACACTACTTTTGTCTCTAATGAGGATGCTAGGTCTTTATCAGAGCTGCCTATAGCTTCTCAGGAGAGCACAGAAGGTTGAATTTGGTTGGCCTAAAACAAAGAGCTGTGATGCTCCTGCTCCTGGCACAGGAAAAGCTGGGGGAGCCAGAGGGAATGGGAGAGCCCTGGGAAATCCAGCTTGCTGCTCCTTCTTTCCAGACACCTGCAGGGAGGTAGACACAGCAATTGCTGTTGCTGTTGGAAAGGTGTGCTCCCGTTCTGTGTCCCCATCCTCTTCCAAGGATAACCTATTTTGCACACACTCTCACCCATGCATTTGCAGGGGCAGTAGCAGCAGCCAGCCTGGCTTTCCAGGGTTCAGAAATGGGAGAAGTAGACAGCAGTGCCTCTGCTATGCTGCTGCCCCAGCAGCCTGTTCTCCTGGGGAGCAGTGTGTTTTGCCCGAGCTTGGAGCTAGCCTTGAACTTCAGGATGCTTTTAGTAGGTGGAGTAATCTTCCACTGCCTTCAGGGTGCCATTGCCCTGAGAGCAAGGATGATGCATCACTAGCCCTTTTCTGTAAACACTGTAACAGAGATGACACCAGTGCTTCTTGCCATTCAGGGATTCCCCTCTTCAAAGAGCATATCCTGTTATGAAAAATGAGTAAAACCAGTCTAATCTTCCTAACCGCATGAGTCCCTCTTGACACATAACTCATTAGCAATGGACAATCTGGCAATTTTATGAGCTCTTACGGTTTTGAAATTGGTTTGCATTTCACATTGGAACAACACCTGTATCTTTTTGGTTTCAAAAATGGCACGGTATCAAAACCATCTTTTTTAGATCAATAATACCAGGTTTTCAATTTGAGATCTCTATTTCTATCTGCCATCAGAAGTGACTGGAGTGCCCTGGATCTCATAAACCTTTCTGTTGCAAAAACTTCCTCAAAATCAATACCTCATTGCAAAAATGTTTTTCCAGACAGTCCTACATTCTCCTGGATATTCTTAAAGTAATAGAAAAAGGTTAAGAGTTTCTTTTATTTGAACTGATAGAGTAATATTTCAGCACTGGTGATGTGCTTGAACAGAGTTGTTCTGATACTTCCCTGAGGTACTAGTGAAACGCTGTTTGGAGGGTTGACTTTGTACTTCTGACTAACTTATTCCTGAAAATGGGATGTCACTGAAGGTTCTCCAGACACGTGAGGCAAAAGAGAAAGAAGCAGGACAATAATTCCCGAAAATTAGAAACAGGATGTGGAAATTTCACAGTGATCTGGAAAGCCAGGGAGAAGAACGAGACCAAAACCATCCAGGTGGCTGCATTTAAAACGAACAACAGCTCACAATTCACACTGACATAGGACTGACATGCAGAGAGAAGAGCTAAAGTACAGATAAAGTAACTCAGACAACAACTTTCCAATGCAATTTTAGCTGGAATGAGCAAGTGATTGCAAATGCCAGCGATTGATAAATTCATTCTTGAGACAGCCAGAAACACTCAGAAAGACTGAAGGAATTCAAAGGCAGAGTTACTAATGAGATTATTGGAGCAAGCAGGATAATGACGTTCAGGAACGTGGTTATATTCCCAGTGTTTGTAGTGGCAGGCTTTGACCAACCAGGCATATCTATATACAGTAACACAGAGGAACATTTCTTGTAATTTTTATATCACCACCTACAGATGATGCTCTTTATATTTATAACGAGATTCTCCAGCCCTTGCTGTTCTCTTTTTCATCCTCCCACTTCTTTTATTCAAGTAAGAAGAGAGAGATGGGCTAAAAGATACATGAAAAAGATTGCAAGTTTTTCAAGAATGCAAGAATTTAAAAGTGCCTCCTGTGTGTTTTGTAAATGTGACTGGCAGGCTATTCACCAATTAAGCCACCGGATTTTTAATGCCAAGCTGCTGATGTAGAAACTGCAGACTGACCATGAATTCCTAACACACATTCACTTCCCCCTCACCTCAGAGCGCAGGGTCTGATTGATACAGCCACCTTCAGAGCGAGAAGTGCTTGTTCACATTGGGACAGACGTTGTCAGTGGTTATGTCTGCTTGGCCAGGCGGTGGTCTGTGTCCTACCATCCTGGTCCCTGGGAACATGCCCTCAGCCATCACCTAACTCCAGACTAACATGAGGTATCAGGACATTCCTCTAGTTGTCTAAGGAAGGAAGCACGGGTGAGTGCAGAGAAGAGGAGGTGAGCTGCGGTGAGGTGAGGTGCCCCAGCCGGGGCACAGATCTGTGGGCAACACTGGGGAGTGTATTTACTCTGCGGCACAGCCACTCTTCACTGCACCCTTTCTATGCACAACACCGGTGATTCACCTCCTCCTTTCCATGCCTCAGCCATGCCGGCAGAGGGGAATACAGCAGCCCGGTGGAGTGGATTGAAGGAACACAAGAGAACTTATGTTGACATACAGGAGCTTCAGCTGCTCATCCTCTCCAGGCCCCCAGCCTTCCACCAGCCAGAGCAGACGATCAAATGAATGGTCCTTGCCCTCCCCAGACTTGATGCATCTCTTGGATTTTTTTGTTCTTTTTTTTTTAACCTGCCCCTCTCTTTCCTCCCTTAGTTTTGGCATGGCAGGTTGTGTTGGATTTATGTGGCTCATGTGTCTCGACCCACGAGCCTTTTGTCATATTTTCTCCCCCCATGTCCAGTTGAGGAGGGGGAGTGACAGAGCAGCTTGGTGGGCACCTGGCAGCCAGCCAAGGTCAACCCACCACAGAGATGTAGTTTTTGTACTGCTGCAGATCTGGCTAATCATCTGTTCGGAATTGTTTTATGTTAGATAAAGTCTAATGCAAGCAAGGTGAGTACTTCCACTCTTCTTGAATCCTCATGGAGGTGTGATTGGTTAAGAAAAATAGCATTTTGAACATTTAACATTAGGGAAAAAAAGATGAGAGACTTCAGCTAGACACCTGTGTCCTGAAGAATTGCATGCCTTCAGAAACGTGCCTTCCCCAGCATCTTTAGTGGCTTAAGCTATGCACTCTCCCACCTCTTCAGCATTTCCAGTTCCCTGTGTTCAGCACATGGAAAGCGTAGGTGCCTGAGCCAGTGATGCAAATGCCGCTCCTGAAGCTGCTTTACACCCGGGGCTGGCACCAGGTCACCAACAGCTGTAGTAGTGAGTATAGCAATATATAAATCTCCCTCTGGAACTTGCCCCTGGTCTCTTGGGATGATAATTCACCTGCTCTGAAATTCGCCTCCTCTGAAAATTAACTTCCTTCCTGCAGATCCTGGGGGACCTCTTGCTCTAAACTGCTGTATTTTCACAAAAGCTTTTACACTTGAAGAAACCACATTTTATGAAGTAAAACAGTTTTGCTGAAAAAATTACAATCCACGCAGGACAATGATGTATTCTTTCCTCCTACTTGCCTCATTCACTAGAAAAAATAGAAACCAGTTGGAAAGAGTTGGATGTCTCTGTGTGAGAAAATCATTTGGGAGCTTCCTGCGAGCAGGAAGAGAAAGCGTGAGATTGAAGAAAGTGTGCTGCCTTTCTCACCTCCTCTGTAATATGCAAGACTAGATTCATGTTGCCACCTACCAGCGCAATTTGGCGGTGGTGTAGTTTACAGATTTCCATTTTGTTAATTCTATTTATCTTACAAGCCCTGTGCTCTTGTCTGCTTATGGGAGGTGAGTCTGGACTAGTCTCAAGCAGAGTGAAAGCAGTGTTAACACAAATATGATTAAAATTGTCATCAAAATCAAAAGTGTTGTTCTGTTTGCAGGTCAGAAGTCACATTACTTTTCCATCCTCTCAAAGACCCATACGTATTATTTTCTTCTTCCTGAGCTATGGAATCCACACAGCTGCTCGTCTGTGACTTCTCACGGGTTATTTGAGCAGGTCTTCTTTTGTGCTTGGGACATCCGCTTAAGCTGTTTAAATTTAGAAATAGAACATTCTACCAACAATAACTTTAGTTGAATTAATTAGTAGTTATTAGCAGCCACAGAACTTCTCATCAGGGAAGATCTTCTCTGTCACCGAGATGAATAGCACTGAAATTCTAAAATTTCAAGATGCACGTCAAATCTTGTTCATTTCAATCAATTAACTCAGGTCCCTGTTAACACTAGTTCCAGCTGATAAATTACTGCAGCTTTGGGACTACAGCAAAGGCTGTACCTATCTTTTATTTTTAAATTGTTTGAATTAATTAGTCTTCTACAGGTTATACAACTGCACTCCAAGGAATATCCAGTTGGGCAGTTGGATTGGATGGCACATCTGACTTCCAGAGCTACTAAAATAATTCAGATTAGTTATATCGGTATTTAGCTAGTCATCATAGTCAGGTGAGATGTAAAAAACTCAAAATACTGTCATGTCACGTACACAAAGAGGAAAGAGAATAAAGAAAGCAGCCAAAAATATTAGATGTCTATTGTTCATATGCTAATGCACGATAGGTATGAAGATTATTATGAATAGTACCATTCATTCTTATTATTCCCACTAAGTATAACATCATTATCTCCTGAACTTTCTTTAGAATAAATGTGAAGAAAAACTTTAATGAATTCTCCTTAGAAGTCAGTTTTGGTGGCAGCTACTGTTCAAAAAATGTAGCAGGGTTTTTTTCTCAAACATAAAGTCAAGGAATCGAATGATTCATAGGAAAAAAGTAATGAATTTTCCTGTATCTCATAGAGGCACTCTCTCTACAGATTCTAGAGCTGTCATAGAGTACAGTCAGCTCTTAAAAGACACATAGTTTAGAACATTTACTCGTGCATTTTATGAAACAAATACACACTGCCCTCTCTCTGAATCTTTTTTAACCGTTTGCATAATTCTGTTAGGTAAGCTTTGATCATAAATATGGATGCCTGAGTACTTTATGGGCAAATTAGTTAATTGAAATGGAAAATAATTTGCCAAAACATTTTTAACATATTCTCTGAGATACAGAAAATAAAAATCCACATTTTGATTTTGAAACCAGAACATGTTTAAAATGCCTAAATAAATTACATTTTCAAGACATATGACTGGATTTTGAAGGCGAAAACAAAAGAGCATCAGTAGCAAGCTGCAATATTCCATACCCCTGCTCAAGTATTTCTGTACCTATTGCAGTCTACTTTTTCTGACAGATCTTACTTATGCTTTTTCAATTATTAAAAAAAGGGACAAGACAAGAAAGGGAACATGGAGATACCCGCACAATTTTTATTCGGTGGCTAACCAGAGCAGCCAGTAAGAGGAAACATTCTTCTCTGTCTTAAGTTTGCTTTTATGTCTCTACATAATTCTTCTAGATAATCACATATGGCACTATCCTGCAAGATGGCAGGTGCTTTGTGTGAGATGCTCTGTTTTCTGAATGTTGAGTGGGAGTTGAGAAGTGGTTTGGACTGTGTTACACTATGATGAGAGACTGAGCAAGAATTGTTTATTTTCATGTTTACAGTTCTGACTTACTTAGTTGACAAGGGGAAAAAAGTAAAATAGGCAGGGAGGGCTAATTAAACTCAAATTCCTGCAATTATTTGACCCATTTGGGAGGAGACAATCAGTGTATCCCTCATAACAATTCAGATCGCTTAAAAACAGTGGGTATGCTTAGCCTTTTTTCAGAAATCCCCTTCCAGGAGTCTCTTACAGAAGATCCAAGAGATTTAATACGAAAAGTTCAGAACAGTTTGTCCAGGTGTAAAGATGAAGAACTTTGGGGAAAATTAGCTCCAGCAAGAGACAGAGGAGGGAAAAAAAAACCCCACTGGCTAGGAAACATTTCCTCTTCTGTACTTTCCTAGTCTTTGATATCAAAGCAAGAATTACACTTTGAGTAAGATGAAAACATGCTCTTGATGTTCTGGTATCCCTGGCAAGAATGGGCCCCAGGTCAGAGACAGCAGTCCAGGAGCTGACTGACTAAAGCTTCATGATGCTGAAGCAGGGAGCAGGTGCCAGCAGGTTGGAAAGCTTCATGGGGAAATAATATTTTCTTGTTCAGTCACCAAAAGGGAAATTATTGCTAACAAGCTAACAGTTGTTGTTCTATTTAAATTATCCTGGTAAAATCATCTTTTCTGACACCTATTCCCTATACTACGTCTAAAAAACACATGAGCAGGCAATGTGCCATCCAATAAGTTAAGCAAGACAGCTGTAAGTGCAGGCAGCTTGCAGGTGATTCATTTTTATGATACATGGTAATGAGCGGTACTCTTTCTAGAAGTGCAATGATTTCTGTTGACCTTGTTCAGTGGGCATTAATATAAGTCTGAAAATAAAAATCTTTATTAAAATCTTGTTCCGTAAGCTATGGTACTGTGGCTGGTGAAAGAGTTTCATGGGATTTTATTGGGACTTTAACACACAGTCTGCTATAACTTAGGCTCTGGCCGTCAATGGGGGTTGTCAGATATGTTCTGACTCACTGGGAAAGTTGAAGTGGAAGTGGCAACTTCCAGATACTTTGGATGATAAGAGTGTATGACAGCTTGAATCCAACAGCTGGTCCTGATTAAGACAGAGTTGTAGCCCAACCTTCATCTATTAGAGCAAGCAGCATTGCTGCCCATGATCTCTTTCCCACTCTTGCTCTAGGGATGGTGGGACAGAGACAGTGACCGTCTTTCATACAGGCACAAGGAGAAGGCATGAGATCAAACAGGCATGTCTCTTTGTGCACTCATGCAAGCCTAATTATAACCTGTCTAATAAAGTCTGCATCTGGTTTTGGTTATCCTCAAGCCTCCGACTCAAAAATCCCTAAAGAACATTTTTCTGGCTTTACCAATTCTTGGATCTCCCTTTACTGGCTTCACGTTGCCTTTATCATGACAATGATGGGAAGAAAGATGCCCACTAAAAATGAAAAACAGTTTATTTACCTGAAACTCTTGTTTTCTGAAAGTAAACCTCCTAGCAGGCTGCCTTCATCCTTGAAAATGTGTGTGATTTACTAACATTTTCAATTGTTTAAGACAAGGACAATTCTTACTAATTTCTCCATAAAGTGGTGACTATGTATTTGCCCAATTATTGCAATTATCAACCGTAATACAACAGACTTCTTTTAGAAGCTCACCTTGAAAAAGAAATGAACAAAAATAAAATGCAACATAAAACAAAATCCCTTCCAAAAGAAAACAACAAGAACCTGCAGTAACTAGCAAGAATGTAGGCAAAGGTATAATACTTAGAACATGAACAATTAATGATATATAATTCTTTTAGCAGTGAATAAATGAACATAAGGGCTCTCTGAACCTAAAGTACAGAATAATATGGAGTTACTGTACAACAGAAACCCTGCTAAAATATTCTTAAATTATGTGAAATTCTAGAGCATTTTATGACATCCTTTTTGGTCTTGATTTTGCACAAATCCAGATTTAATAGAAAACTTGTTCTTTAACCTAAACCAGTAATTTACAAAGGAGTTCTATATCAATCAAAATTAAATTCTAATATTCTTTTAAACTGTGTGTGATGAAGAGTTTGCCTTTTCAACTTAGACGATAGGGCTGCATGAGCTCCATATAAATGGTTTTAACTGAAATTTGGAACATAGGAGCAAGACTGGGGTGTAATTTTTGCACTGCATGGAGCCATTCAAAGTTTTAAAGCCTGTTCAAGGTACGCTGAGTATGAAAAATGCCAAGCCTCTGCTATTATCTGGAAATTCACATCTACTCAGAGGGGAATTCCGTCTGTTTTCTCTCTTTCTTTTCTGACTTCTAAAAAATTGACATCTGGGGATAAAAAGCTCCATACCTACTGGAAAACAAAAACATGAATAACAGAAGCTGGCAAGCTATTAGGTTTTTTGGGTGTCATGCTAACTTAAGCAGGCATTCTAAGGGCACAGATCCTGCAAATGCTTATGTTTGAATAACGCAGATTTCATAAGCACTCCTACAGAAGTCGGGTGCCATAAAAGAAAACTTATCAGCAGAATTTGTTGAGAGTATCCAGTAATCCTCACAGACCAGCACTGCGGACAGGAGCCAGGAGGCCCTATCACAATACAGCAAATCTTTGTCTAAGCATGAATCAGGAATGTGTCACCTCTTCATTATCATAAAATGTTTTAAATCTTTTTGTTTAACTTGATTGAAGTTTTGAAAGGCAACAGGAATTTATAGAGTCTTCAGTTGAATTGATGTCTTGCTCAAAAATGCTCAGAGCAAATTGGTGTTCGTAGGAAATGTGAGGTATGCACTTTTTTAAAGAATCGTTGGCATGGTATACAAAATTGGAGGCATGTAGACAAGAGAGGAATAAAGACAGAAAGAGCAACCCCTCTTAGGAGGATAGAGGGAGAAGAATGAGGGTGAATAAAATGCTATAGATACCTGCTGGAGAGCACAGGACCTGACTCAGGCCTAAGGGGTTGTGCCAGGGTACACTCATGAGTTTGTAGGTTTTGTAACATTCCGGTGCATTTCTATTGAAAACTATGTTTAAAGACAGAATTACAACTGAATTGAGACAAACAACAAGGGCATCTTTATGCATTAAACAAATGCTTGAATCTGCCTCACTGGGATGACCCTGCTCTGGGGGAACAGGCTTTTTGAAAAGAATGTCAAATATATCTTACTTCTGTGATGTGGGTTTTGTGTGGACTGCTTGTACCACCAAACTGGATTAAAAATTAAGAACCACCCAAAGTAGCTGTGTCAGCAAGTAGTGGCAAAAAGAATGGTACACGGTGTCGGCAGAACCAGCCATAAGCAGCTTAGCATAGGAACCCCAGTGTGACCTCTGCAGAAAAACTGATGCTAGTAGGTTTGTGTAGTTCTGGCAGCAGACTACACTAAGGGGGCAACAACTCAGCAGTCGGACTCCTGTGACTACATTTATAAAGCTAAATATAACAGGGTGTGGAGGAAGCTTGAGCACAGCATCATTATTCATCCTTACTTCTTACCTGAGTGCACACTGCATAGCTTAGACTAAGCAACTAGCACAGGCCAAGGCAATCCCTGGGCCCAGTTTGAGGACCAGTGTGTGCCAAGGACCATTGCAAATGCAGTACAGACAATACAGATTTGGGTGCCTCCACAGTCCTCCAGCGTAATCCAAATACCTCCAGTTTCATGCTATGAAAAAAAAATGCCACAAAAGAGTTTGATGGGCTGCACACGGCTCCAGATGAACTGAAAAAACCCCAAAATTTATACACATACAACAAGTAGTGTTTGTGTAGGTGCACCACAGGAGCATCATACAGGGGCAATGCAGAGGCTCAGGGCAATTGCTGTGGAGTGCGGATGCAGTCAGTCTACGCCGTTTTGCTGAAGGCCACCTCTGGCACTGCTTTACTTAGCTTTGTAAACATAGCCTTTGAGACAGGAAGGGCTACAGTGAATTCCCTTTGGTGGCCACTCAGCACGAGAAAGAGGACGATCCTGTTCCTGCTGCTGAGGTGGTCTGGGAAGTGGGAGGTCTCTGCTGTCTGCTCTCTGACAGCTCCACAAAAGGATGGATTACTCTCTTCCACAACTCTGCCAAAGCTCTGTTTATTTAAAGCCATTCGTTTAACTCTTTACTTGAGACTGGAAAAGGCTTGCTCACTACAGAGAGTCACTAAATTTTCTGTGGGGACCCGTAAGCCAAAGAACCCTGAAGACTGACAGCAGACTTTGTTGCTGTCATATTCCTGGCAGGTGGCTTACAGAGGTCACCAGCTGACCCTTGGAGAAGGGGTAGCAGGAAATTTGATGTGAGTTTGGAAAAGACTTATTTTGAGGGATATACTTATTTTATATTAGATTTTAGGATTTATCGGAGATAGTGTGTAAAATATGAATAGAGAGGTATACAAAGAATATATGGTAAAACAGGTATCAGACAAGAACTTCTGGTAACCAACAGTGAGGAAGCAGTAGTTTAGTGCAATTGCCTGTCATTTCTGGCTGTGAGCTGATCTAGGGAAATTAGTTTGTTGGCCATATGCTCTTTTCCAGTCATACACACCAAAAACGTATCAAACCTTCTGCATGCTCAGTGTTATTAGCAACCTCTGCTCAGTAGACACCCAGGACTGAAGTAATAGAGACTATTATGGGTTAGGCTACGAATATATTAGCAGTCATGCAATCAAATTTACTGCATTGGGGTCAGCTCACTTTCCCAGTAAAGTCAGTTCCACATTTTACAGGAAATAAAAATGGCATAGTATGCCAAGTATTTCACAACTTCCTAGCTGGAGAACACCAAAAATGAAAAACATAAACATGGATCAGATATTTACAGAAGGTGCTTTCTTTCACATTGCAGCTCACCTTTTTTTTTGCACTCAGTGGACAAATAGCATAATATTCATCAGGGAGATTCTATCTTGTCATAACTGTATAGATATATTCGTACTTGACTAAACAGTAGTTCTGACTACGAGTGTGGTAATCCCACTCATATCAGTGGTTGAGATAGAAACATAGAAGATTCAATATGAGACAAAAATTGGCTCTAAACCAGTACATTTAGCATATATCTTAGACCAGCATACCTTAAGAAAATCTGAAAAATACTGTACCTATCCACACTTTAAAGATGAAAGAAACCATAAAGGTAATCTTTAAATTTGTGATGTGCTAGGAACAGTCTCTATAGGCTCTTCAGTTCATTTCAGATGCAGTGTTTCAGCATGGAATCAACAAAGATTAATACAACGGCAGTAAGGTGATCTACCTCTTCCTCTCCAACCCCCCGCCCCCCCCCCAAAAAAAAGAAAAGTTACAGAGCTGTTTTTCTTATGCTACAAAATTGTAACATCCTACAGCTACCCGGACATCCCAGGACGGGACTAGAAGCATGAGGAGTCAGATATTTTTCCTGGTTCCATTCTCTGATGACCTCAAAGATATCAGTATGGAATATTTGCTAGGCAAGAAAGAAATACACTTGCCACTGTCTACCTGGCAGCCTGTGCCGCTATAGCACCTCAGTTCATGGAGCTCTGCAAGCATAAAGGAAAGGATGGTGCCTCCTCTACGCACCTTAGCACTGTGAAATGAGGCTGGAGCACACGGGGGCTCAGACACTGCACTGCAGCTTTAGACTACTGTGATATGACATAGTTTGCATGATACAGGCAGCTACCTGCATGTAGATGAATAGATTTAAAAATGCAGTTAACAAGTGTGACATCTCAGTTTTCAGATGCTTAAGTTGAAATGTTTTTTAAGGGTGCTGTTTCAGAAAATGGAGACCCATCATCTTCTAGACGATGGATTCCAATGAGGGTTCTCAAAATTGTGATACTGGGCTATTTGATAAGGTATATCTCCCATGAGCCCATAGACAGGGCTATTGGTGATTCTTGGATTATAATGCTCTAAAAGAATTTAGAAAATAATGCAGCCTGATTTAAAATAAAAATTTAGCTCCATCCCCAATGATTTCCTGTTTCAAAACAATTATATTTAAGTTACTGGAAATTTCATATAGCTAACTGATATTTGCTTCCATTCATCGATGATTAACAATTCTATGAATTAACAGCATAAAGTGAACATGAAAGTCAGCTGAAAAACATGGCAAAAATGTCAATCTTCATATGATGTCCTTAGTGCACATGAAATTGAACTGGTGTAAGTAATGTCCAGGATGCGTAACATTAAGCCATGGTATGAGCCTTACCAGCGTCGGGTCTAAAAGATGCCTGATTCTCAAAAATGCCGCAGATGATCCATAGATCCTAAGTAACCACAGCAGAAATATCAGTGCTGCTATTGGTTTTGTTCATATATTTCAGTGCTGGAGATATTACACTACCTTGAAATTGCCAAAAGAGCTTTTGGATACACAGCTCAGGCACTGAATGGCAGATGTTATTTGACTAATGTATGTACTTCCTCGTAGTGATAGTTTGGATTAATTACACTGTAGCTGTTTTAAACTGCAGTCAAAATAATACTTAAAGCTTTAGTTTCTACTTCTTCCCTTCCTGAGGGAGGCAGGGGAGAAGTGTTTCAAAGAGCAGCAGCAGCTACATTTCTTTATTTCGAAGACAAATTGTGTATCCTTTGAAACACAAGAAAGTGAGAAGAGATTCTTTCAAGACTCTGCTTTGGTCTCCTTCCGTGCTCTCTTTCACGGCTTACAAAGGAGGTGACAGTGTGCCGTAGCATGAGAGCAGCGAAGAACAATATGAAGGACTTTCTTTTGGCGTATTGCTGTACAGTCTGTGTGTGGAGCATTACAATCGGGGCTCGCGTCTCACATCGCCTGCAGCAACATTCAACTCCATAGGTATGTACAAGGGGAGAAATAACTCCCAGGTAAGGAAGAGAAAGTGGTAGTGATTGATGTCTTTCTTACTTCATGTGCTTCCCTCTGAGAAAATAAGTGTTTCTTCTCATCGCAGAATTTTTTTTCTCTTCTGAGAACTATTAAGAAGAAACTAGAGATGGAGATAAGCCGAAAGAATCAATTTGAATTAAACATTTTTAAGTTACAGTGGCAGCATTTTTGAGTTATTTGTGTCCATCAACTGAGTCCATGCCTGTGTTCACCTAGCATGCCCCAGGCCCCAGGCAAAAATGGGGCCTCCTAAAACTGGTTAACTGCAGCATGTGCTAATATAGTTTACCCATTAATGAGTCAGTTTAAGACCACTCACACTCAAAGATTACAGCAACTTAGCTCTCATCTTAAAAGGGTGCTATCAAAACCTGAATGCACTTTGCTGTGCTCCAGTACACAGATACTCTGGAAGGATACTAACCTGTTGACCTGCTTAGTTTGAGACTGGTTATGGTTTAAATTCAGATCCTGAAAGTAGCTGAGTCTCAGGAATCCACGAGATCCTTCTTAACAGAAACTGCCTTTCTCACCTGATCTGAGGTTTTAGAAACAGCCTAATTTAGGCAGTGTTCTGTCAGTGAGACTCAACTGCTTTGCTGGCAGACAACAGAATTAAAGCTAAGACAATTGCTTTTAAGCTCTGTAACTCTTAAAATAGTGTGGCAACAGTGTCTTCTGTCTAGGCTGCTTTGGGGACCTCGCTGATATATCAGCCTGGGAGAGAAGGTATAGCTCTCTTCTTACTACAGGCACGGAGATGGGTCTTTGCCACACAAGCAGAAATCCAGATCCCCGATGCACACACTGTTGCTTTTAATACTATCGTTTTCACAGTAGCAGAGAACTGAGTTTCAAATCCTGATTAGTCTAACAGGTAACAATGAACACAGCATACAACCATGTTCCCCAGCTGAGTACCTCACACTATTTCGTATCATTTAACGGCAGGACAAACGAACAGGCCACATTTGTCATTTCTTTTACAGATGAAACAATACAGTACTGCCTCTGAGGCTGTGCGGTGAAAAGAACTTTCCTATAGAATACGAGGTTATAAAGTAGGTTACTGTTGCAAGCCATTATACATATGTGCAATCTCTAATTGTTTATTTTTTATATATGAAACATTTCAGGTAATCGTTAAATGTTTACCAAAACTACACACTTTCTCTTAGACTATCCAATTTAGGAAACATGCATACTAAAGTATTAATATGCTTTAATCTTGAAGTCATTTTGATGAGATGTCAAAAAGCAGAGTCAAAAGCAGAAAAGTTATGGTTTAAGTGTCTCTCAAGATCCCAAATGCTTATCAAGCAACTCAAAGTAAGTTTTTTGCATTAGTATTGCTACCATTTAAGGGGCCTGGGATGAAAATAGTCCTGTAGGTGTAATAAAGACCTCTATCTACTGTGTACAAATTATTATAGCTGCAAATAGATGGTGGAGCAAATAGAGAATAATTATTCCTTTAATAGTATGTCCCTGGTCCCCTGTGATTTAGGAAACATAATGGTTCTGCATGGTCTGGAAGATAAACATAGAAGTACTAATGTATTATTCTCCTTTAATTATTCTGCTATTCTTGTATTACTGTAACATTTTTCTCCTGAAAGCTGATAGCTTAGTACAGGTAGGGAATTTAATATGGATGCTTTTTGCCCTGGAAACTCTATTTTATCAAGAGAAAGACCAACATAAGCCTGAAGTTATTTGCAGAAACACAAAAAAGGAAAAGAGAATAGGAAATTGTATTAGGGTAGTTTCAGAATTAAATTTTGCATTCTTTCTGTGTTAACTATAATTTGAAAAAGTGGAAAAAAGATTACAGTGATGCTCCTGATGCAATTCAAAGTGAAAAGATAAATAGTGTGAAGAGCTGGAGAGAAAAAAGAGTGATAAAGGATACCGTCCAAGTGATTCAGACTAGTCACTAAAGGCAATTTTTAAAAGTGTATTATTTCGTGACCAAATAAATTCAGCTGCAATTTTTCACACATGATTAAGTATAGACGTTAATACTAGTAGAGAGACATTATCCTCGTTGGACAGCACAGTCAAACAGTCTGAGAGCTAATTGACATTATTTATGTTTGCAATTAAATGGAACAAAATGGTGCTACCATTATTGGTGAGGACAAAAGGAAAGGCCAGTTTAAAAGCCAAGTTCCAATTTTCAAGCCAAATTTCTTCTTGAAATCAGTGGAAGTGTTACCTAAACGTCAATGTCAGATTTTGGCCCCAAGTTAAACGAAGAGTTTGATGAGCTTTACCGGGTAATGTGTCTTAGGGAACTGAGCCCTGATGAAGATAAAATGTTTACAAACTGAGAGAACTGTGCACATGTAATGCCTTCATCACCTGGAGCCTTGCTTAGATCTTTTTAATAACAGTTTAGAAAGTATCTAATACGTGTATGAATAGCCAAAAGGACTAGGGATGAACTTTTCATATCCGCAAGGGAGGCAGTTTGCATTCACTGCAACCCCCAAGTGTGAAGGAGGAGATTGAAGGTGAGAACATAAACATCCTAATCCCTGTTCTCAAATATTTTTGCTACACAATATCACTGAAGTTCAAAAATGTGTGCATCTAAAGTTAAATAGCCGAACCTCTACTTATGTATTTACAGATTTTTAGATATGCTGTGAACACCACGGCATACCCCTATTTAGGGACACAAGCTAAACATCCAAATAAATATTTAAGTAACAAACATGACTATGTTTCCCCCCAGTGACCAAAAATACAGGTTTTAGGATTTGAAATTTCATTAAACTTGTTCTTTTTCTCTTTATGGTTGAAACTCACAATGGAACAAAGTTCTTTTGATTTTGTTTTTTTGATCAGGGCCTCATTATTAACCAAACACTCATACAAAATATGAAGGTTTTATCCTGTAATTATTTCAGGACTCACTAAAAGTTCCCATCTGTTAAAAAGATTACTATTATTGATAACTCAGGAATAAGCTGCACACATCTTTTTTCAAGCACAAAGCCATTGCCTGATTTAAAGGAATTAAGATATACATATGAGATTAGAGTTCTTCATAGGCTTTTTCTGCTAAAGGCAGTTGACTAAGACATACAGTACAACCTCACAGCACTCTACACTTACACTAAACAGTGGAGTTCTGCTGTACTGTAAGTGAAATAAATCTAAATTTTCTCTCCACACTTTTGCTTCCTCCCTATTTAAATACATTTATTCCTTTCTACTTTGCAGGAGAATACATTTTGCACTGGAAGAGTTCGTATGATCCAGATATAAAATCTGCTTTATGCAAAACACAATTACAGCTGGCACTCACCCCTAGTTCTGTGTGCTGCTGTTCCTGTCCACACTGAGCAAGGACCCAAGCACTCCGGGAAGAATGGTGGTCTCTTTGCTGGCGAGGTAAGTCACAATCCAGCATGAACAGGGTCTATTCAGGGAGCAGACTAGTTTCTTTTCCAGTGCTTTAGTTTTAAGAGGCCTCTGGGATTGCCAGGGCCATTGGGGAAATAGACAGTAAGTATTTTAAGAAAGGAATCTGTGGCCTTGCAGTCTGAATCAGACACAGACACTTGCAGCTCTGGAAACTGTTTATTAGCTATCTCTTGCTGTCTCTCTCAGGCAATATGCTCTACTTAGCTTCTTGATGTTTCATGAAGCTGAATGGATTGCTGATTAGTACAGCATGACTTTTACCTCTCATTTCAATTCTATGTCTAGCTTTGGCATTGCTCACCCCCCTCCCCTTGCAATCCACACCCCCTCAAAAAATGTTCTGACTGTAGCCATAAGGCAGCAATCTCATTCTCGGGCAAGTTTCAGCATCTCCTTATGGTTCTTGGAGAACTTCACATTTCCTGCCAGGCCTAAGATCCATAGATGGAGTGTGAGAGTAGGTGTATGGGACTTTTCAGCCAACCCTGCCTGCAGGAAAAGCTGAGTTAGTTAGAGGTGCAAAGGAACCTCACGTGGTAGGGAGGGCTGAGGGAACAAGTTTGTGCGCAGAGGTTGGGTGTACTATCAAGAACCCAGCAAAGCAAGCTAAGAGACTATTTTTATACACATTGTTCAAAGCCTGCAAAAATACAAAAGGCTTGATCAGAGTACAGAAAGAAAGTTCAGACTTGTTATGAATCTGCTTATACCTACTTCTAAAAATTCCCATTTCAGTTTTTTTCACAAAGAGCACTGGCTAAATTTGCAGGTTGTTTTCTTGGTAGCTTAGTTTGGTATCTGTTGATTGATTTCAGAAGATTCACTGTTCCAGGTAAGAAAAGAGAGAGACAAGAAAATAATCAGCACAAATATTAGAATCATAGTAGCACAGCATAGCTGTTCCACCTTGAACTGTGGGGATTTGCCTCACTTTAGAAGGGACACTATCCCAACCTGGAATTCCCAAAGGGACATTACCTATGCTACAGTTCTTCTCCTAAGAGAAGTTCTTTTAGACTATAGTCTATAGTATTTCTTCTCAGGTCCTCTCTTGTCATGTGAGAGGGTAAGCTGGGCATTGTTTACTTTGACAACATAAGATTTATGATCCATGTGCATTGTGGGAAACACTTACACTGTTGACTGTCATTTTAAATTGAGTTCATGTTGAGCCCAGTTTGCATTTATCGTTTCTGCTAAGTTCCTTCCTCACCTGTCACACTAAATCTGTTACAGAAAAATCCTTTTTTGAATGGAAGTCAGGCAAGAACGTTAGCATGGCTTATTAAGTGATCCAAAAAAAAGGTCTAACAAAGCAAAAACTTGCTAGCAGTTTGCTATCCCTTTCATCCTCATAATATTGGCTTGAAAAATTATGATGGTCAAGAGATGTTAAAGGTGTCAGCTTGCAGAAAGAAAGAAGTAATCACTTCTTATGCATGTCTTTCCTTTGCGTAACCCAAGACATTTAATTTACATATTCACTTACAGCTCAACTGGGTCATAAATTCTTTTTACATGCGGGGTACTTTATTTAATTGGTTAAAGAGTCATTTATTTGCATATTTTATCACTTCTATATTTATGGCACCATTAAGATCACAGGGAATTTATAAATCATCAAAATACCTGCAGTAGAAACCAAATCTTGCAAATCTCTTTTTAAAACAAGCTGTTTTGAAGGGTGATGCCTTATCACTTCTCAATATTCCCAAACAAATATGAAACAAGGCTTTAATACTTTCATATCCATTTAACAAAGAAAGCAATCGTCTTGGTCCAAAAACATCTTTGCACCGCTTCCATTTCTGACATGCAGAGCACTCCTTTCCCTAGGTATATAGGCCCAGTCCTCTCTATGAAGCTGAGCACTTTCAAACTTTGAGTCCTGTTTTCTTCCTGGAAATTAAACTCCAGCAATAGGTTTCTATTAATGTAAAAGTAAATGGAAATAAGGACCTGTCAGATTATAGGGACGAGACTTAAAGACTTAACAGACTTACCATTTGTTCAGCATTTAGCATACGGGATGGGGATATTTCATTTGTTTTTTGAGAGGAAAGAAAAGGGAGGAAGGCACAGTAAAGAAGTGATGACTACCGGGATTAAAAAAAAATTTCAGAATTCAGTGAAAAGAGAATGGCATATTCTTTTGTGGTACCTTTCAGCCTACAGCATGCAAAAACAACCTGTCTGAAAAAAAACCTCAACAAGCAGATAAAGTTCCTGCCCTTCTCTGAACAGAATTGGCACTTCCTCATGCAAACCCCCTTCACAGAGTTTGACTTCATACGTAACTCAAATAATAAAATTCCTATTGCCAAAGACAGTAGTGCCAAAACGGTGACTCTCAAACAGTTCAAGAGGGCCTCCTGTGCCTCTCATGAGCAACATGAGGCCTGGGATGAGATGTGACTCCTGTACAATCTAAGCCCTTGACTGTGAGAAATTATGAGCCATTGAGGTCTGGTGATGTTAGTCCTTGGGGATTCAGCTTCATCCTCTCCCATCCCATGCAATCCAGGAACCTCTGAAGAACAGCCATCTCGTGCCTGTAATTTACTTACAGTGCTCCCCATCCCCTCAGCTCTCAGAAGTATGAAGTATGCTGTTAACAGCTTTTAAACACATGAAGATTTTAATATGTATTTTGCAGACTGGAAAGATGACAAAACCATAGCCTATAACTTCCCTACCTTGTTCATTCAGCCGATCATAAATAACCTTTGCACAGAGGACCTCGTAGGGAGTCAACAGAACTGGAATCTGTGTATTTCTGCACCTGCTATGAAAACCACTGAGGCAAAACTGGTACAGAACTAAGTGTCTGACAAAGAGGCGACATAGCTGTCACCCAGCTAATAATAATTTCCATTCTTTTGGAAATCTTCAGGCAAGAGGTCCATTGAGTTGCAAACTGAGTTGACTAGACACATCTGTCTTTTGACTTTCTAGAAATTCAGCTCTGAAATGATGACTTTGCCAGAAAGCATTTGCCATATGTTGCTTTTTCATGTAAATATGTAATCATATGATAATTCAGGTTGGAAGGGACCTTTGGAGGTCATCTATTCCAATGTCCTGCTCACAGCAAAACCAGTTCTGTGCTCAGAACAGCCTTAATGGTTTTGGGTCTTGTAAATCTCTGAGAATAGAGACTACACAACCTCTGGGCAACCTCCTTCACTGTTTGGCTGGCCTCATGGTGAAAAGATCTCTCTTATATTCAGTCTGAACCTCTCTTCTTTCAACTTATGCATGTGGTCTTTAATCCTCTTACCATGCACCATATGAAAAGCCTGGCTCTGTCTCCTTGATGTCCTCCTTGTAGGCACCCCCAAAGACATGTCTTCCCCAGGCTGACCCAGTCCAGTTCCCTCAGGCTCTCCTCTAAGGGCAAGAGATCCAGCCATGGCCACCTTGTTGGTCTCCACTAAACTTGTTCCGGTTTATTGATTTTTACCTATATTGGGAGCCCCAAACACACCTGCAGTAGCCTAAATGTGACAAGTGTGAGTAAAGGGTGCTATTCCCTTTTGTTCATCAACAGGCCATGCTCCTGTTGATACAGCCCAGGATGTTATTGGCCCTCATTGCTGCCAGGGTGTCGTGGTTTAACCTGGACTGTGTCGTGGTTTAACCTGGCAGACAGCCAAATACCATGCAGCCGCTCGCTCACTTCCCCCCTCCCCGGTGGGGCAGGGAGAGAATCGGAAGGGTGAGAGTGAGAAAAACTTGTGGGCTGAGATAAAGATAGTTTAATAGAACAGAAAAGGGAAAACAATAATGATAATGATAGAATATACAAAATGAGTGATGCACAATGCAATTGCTCACCACCCGCGCTGACCGAAAACCAGGTAGCGATCGGTACCTCCTCGATCGTGCCTACCATTCATATACCGAGCATGACGTCACATGGTATGGAATACCCCATTAGCCAGCTGAGCTGGCTGTCCTGATGATGTTCCCTCCCATCTTGGGGATCTAGCTCAGTCAGTAGTCAGGGGAGCTGGCCGTGACTAGCAGGGTACTTAGCAACAACTGAAAACATCAGTGTGTTATCAACATTCTTCTCGTACTAAATCCAAAACACAGCACTAGGAAGAAATTTAACCCTATGCCAGCCGAAACCAGGACACAGGGGCATTGTTGACTCACACTCAGCTTGCTGCCCCAGTGCCCCTCAGGGCCTTTCCTGCAGAGCTGCTCCCTAGCCAGGCACTCCCGGCCTGTTACTGCAAGGGGCTATTGCTTTCCAGGGGCAGGATTTGGCATTGCTGAATTTTGTAAAATTGCTGTTGGCCCATTCCTTCAGGTTGTCTAGGCCCCTCTGAATGGCAGCCATGCCCTCAAACACATTGAGTGGGACTTGTAGTCATCTGCAAACTTGATGAGAGTGCAGTCCATCACCTCCTCCATGTTATTGATAAAGAAGTCAAACAGGCCATTTCCCAAGATAACCCCTCATGGTAGTACACTTGTTATCAGCCTCCGAGCATGGTGTGGTCCACTACTCTGTGAGCCCAGACATCCAACCACCCAACCCATCTAGCTGTCCATCCATCCAGACTGCCATGTCCTAACTTGGATGCAAGCGTATTCTGGGAGACAGTGTTAAAAGCCTTCCTAGTGTTGAGGAAAATGACATCCACTGCCCTCCTCTCATCTATATTTCTCCAGTCATTTTATCATACATAGAAGGCAATCAGGTTTGTCAGGTACAATTTACTCTTGGTAAATTAATTCTGTCTGTTCCCAGTCAACTTTTTCTCCTACATGTGCCCACAAATGTGCCCCAAGACAACCCAATCCAAAGTTTTCCCAAGAAGAAAGGGGGGGACGAGAGCAGGAATAATTCATCATCCCTGACAGCCCTGAAGCATTCCCTACCTGGATCGTAGCTCAAGTGGAACGATACCACCGTTACTTTTCCGGATTGTGGCCAGGATGGAAATTTACTGATGACTAAAGCCAATCATCTTGCGAACCTATAAACAGTAGTCCTGGGCGAGACCCTTTGAGCTCTCCCGGACGGCAGCGGGCTGCGCTCAGAGTCTCCCCCTGAGTGGGACGCCTCTCAGAGCTCGGGAACTCTTGAGTTTGCAATATTTGGAGGACTCTTGGTTCCTGGGCTGCAACACTCCTTGGCCGTGGCTCAACCCTTTGCCCACTGAGAAACGCCAAGACATCTAACGTAAGTATTTCATGAGACTCAAGGGGAATTTTTAACAGGTACCCTTATCTAGCTTTGGGCCCTTGTGTGTGCGTATGTGAATTGATTTAGATAACCCTTGTGTGTGTGTGTGTGTGTGAATTGATTTAGATAACCAATAGTAAGAATAACCTGTGTGAGGGACTGAACTGTAAAGCATTTGTCTCAAAAATTGCTTGTCTAAGCGAAGAATAGTATGGGAGCGACTGCGGGGCCATGGAGACCTCCGGTTTGCAGGGGCTGTGCCGTCTGCAGGATTCGGTTGGTTGGGGTCAACCGAAGTTTACGAGAGACCCCGCATTAGCCGCAGTCGTGAGGAGCGTGTGCGCATGTGCAGCCACGTGCTCATGGCGTGCTAGTCGCGTGAAGAGCGAGGCTGGAGCTGCGTGAAGCGTACGTGCGTGCACAGGAATGTAGCAACGTGCAAGTACGTGCCGTTGCCATGGAAACTGCAGCCCTTGAGTGAGGATAAAGGGGGCTGCCCAGACAAGCCCCGGTGCGTCGCCCACCGCCGACCCCGCTGCGACCGCCCACCACCGAAACACTGAAGGTTTGGACCCTGGCGCGACCGCCTACTGCCGCCCACCTCCGACTTGAACCCTCGGGACGCCGCGGATCCATGGTGGTGACTATTCTTGCAAATCTATCCCGACTGCTTGCTTGATTTCTATCTTTGTTCTAATCTATCGTATCACTAATAAGTTTAACTTTTGATAATAAATGTTGTTTAAGATATTTGAAATTGGCAGCATTTGACCTCGTTTGTGTCTTAATCTTGCTCCTGGGATCGTATCGAAACCTCCCCCGACATTGGGTCGGGACAATCTGTAATTAAGTCACTGTCGTGATTGTAGTAGACTCTATTAACTCACTTTGTGAATGTTAAATTAGTCAATAATTAAGTGATGCTAAAATCTTGTGACCCAGCTTAAAACTATGAATGTATTTTAGGTTGCTGCTAGACATCTAATCCCTTAGATATAAACCATTAACAAAGTCTGAGACTAGGGGTAGATCCAGCTGCACCCAGACTCCTCTCTGAGAAGGAGTTTAGAAAGCAAGGGGGTCTACTCTGAATCTCATGACTCAATGGGAGGGTCTCCTTACCCTTTTTGTATTAGACATAAACCGTTGTCCAAGTCTGAGACTAAGACTGGATCCAGCTGGGTCTTCTCTGAACCTCGTGACTCAATGGGAGGGTTTCCCCTTACCCTTTTTGTCCTCAGTCTCTGTATAAATCATTCCAACTCAATTCTAACATGATTTTCCTTTGTATGCTTAATCCATGTAGTAAGTAACAGAGTGAATTGCCATCGAATTCTGTTAAGTCGTGATTTTATAAATTTCTATTAAAACTTTTTGCTTTTCGGTGATTGATGGTGATTCTTTAAGTGGCCTCCAAACCACTCATTCGCGACAGTGTGCCATTACCTGCCTTATTGATTGAACCTCACCAGTCCAGGCAAGTTCACAGAAAGAAGTCAAGTCAAATTTAGCTGCTCAGAAACGTGGTAAAGTGAGGTGTACACAGCACGTTGATTTGAAGACCCCACATCTTTCAATCTGAGAACTGAAAAATTATTTTCAATAAAAAAACAAAGGTAGATCTAATTAGTGAAAAATACCACATAGTAAAAAAATCAAAGGTTCTCAATCAAAAAAGAAAATCAGTGGAGACAATTTGTCAAGGTGTAATAGTACTTCTATATACATTTCAAACGGAAAGTTTAAAATTAAAGTTACAATACTAGAAAAATATTTTAGAAAAGGCATCAAGGCCTCTTATCAACTAATTTAATACAATTTCACCTTTCTGCTGTCTTGATATACCTTGCCATCCTTTCTTTTGCCAATTTGGTGCCACCTGGAACATATAACATAATGCTCATTTTAATGGGCTTCTCTCAGAGTATAATATTTCCATTGGAATAGCTAACGCCTACAGATAAGGTTTGAGTCAGTAATGTAGTAAATTCTGAATATAAAATAGACAAAGGAGGTTTGATGTAAGTTGGGAAATACTAATCAAGCCCTGTGAATCAAGTATTAAACACCACCATGACTTTTAAACATATCAACACAAAGCACAAAATTACTGGTTTACAGGACTCGAGCAATGACTGCGTGACTTTGGAGGAGGTTTGGTTATGCGAGAATAGGAGGAGAAAATGCAGCTGTTGAAACTAAAATATACCATGAAGACAACATTTTTAAAACAAAAATCATTGACTTATCTTTGCCAGAGTGGATCTCAAGTCAAATGTGTGCTGAGAGCTTTGCAATCAATCAGAAGCAGATCTTGATGAAAAGAAGACAAAGAATAGGCCATGGTTTGCTCCAACTCTTGTTGCCAACTCTTTCTTTTCTACTGAAGGGAAAGTCACACTTGTCCTTAGGGCAGAATTCAAATTTTTCTCTGATGTTGGGCTGAGAAGAAAAATGAATATTGATACTCTATGTTCCTAAGTTCTGGAAGTGCCATGTGGACTTGAAATACATGGTTTGCATTTGTAAGTGCTGTCACATGGACGGTGCCTCTCATCTGAACACCGCAAAAACAGAACAGCTCTTGCCACGAAGGACTGCTGTGTGAAGAGAGAATGTAATTTGACACAAGGTATCAAAATCTGAAAACCCAGAGGATTTGAGAGAGTTCAGTTTCCCATATCTTTCTGGCTTTAATGATTTACGCAGTCTTAAAAGTTTCAATGGCTGACCAACACATTAATTGGGATAGGGGTTTTGGAGTCACCAGATACATTTCAACGTAAGTTTGGTTTTATACTTAAATAAATGGAAAACAGTTTTTTTTCCAGAATTTCTAGCAATTACCATTCTTAACAGCTGTGTTGTTAGAACCTGCAGCTGCTTACTAAAATTAAATTCCTGGCAGTCACATTGTTAGCATGATTAAGGAATCAACAAGAATCCAAAAGTATTGCGAACAGCTGCAGAGTATTTCAAGGTTCTCACCTTTGAGACAGAACAAATTGTAGGTTAAAATGCTTGCAGGCAGTATGGAAGCTGATTAATGCCAGTAATGGAAGAAAGACAAAGGAACATCAATTTTGTGAAGTTAAATGTGAAATAACTGTCATGCCTTCTTGTAATTTTACACCTACTGCTAGCAAAAAACCCAAAACCCAAAACGAAAGAGAAACTACCTAAAGATATATGAGTTGGGCCAATAAGGAAAGAAAGCATAAAGGGAGGGGAGGGAGAGAAAAATGTAGAAACCCAAAATTAATGCACTGATATTTGCTGCACAGAAATTTGGGGAGGTCTTTCTTTTGTGGGCATGAGGAGTAGTCTCGAGCTGAAGTATGAGAAGAGATCTTGGAGCAAAACCAAACTGCTTGGACAAGACTGTTCTGAAGGAATTTGAGTATGACATTGCTGAAATGCTAACTGTGATACATAGCCAGTGCCAAAGGATGGAAGGTGACAAACATACAATCAGACTTTAAAATGAAATTTTGGAGATATCTTGTGACTGACAGGATATTTTTAGTTTAGAAGTGGGAAAAAACAGTATAAGTATAAAATAATTGAATGTGTATATGTGGGTAAATATGATATACTTTAGAGGAGACAACAAAATGTTTGGAGCAGGGAGTCATGCTCACAAATCTGTTAAAGTTTTGTGAAGGAGTCCATAAAAGTGTGAATAAGGTTATTCAGGGAGTGTACAAGTGTATATAACTTTGATTTCCAGCAAGGTCCCCAAATTCTCTCTGGGAAGCTACACGGGCATAGGAAAAGGAGAGTATCTCAAAGGTTCTCCCACTGGTGGGAAGACAGATGACAAAGGGTAGACATACATGTAGCAAATTGTCATCATTGTGGGTAGCTACTGACAGGATCACCAAGAGATTCATTCTGGAGCCTACATTGTTAAACACTCTACTTAACAACGAGGAAGAAAGGGGATGAAATAGAGTCATGACAAGGTTTACTGATAAAAGAAAATAACTAAGGATAATAAAAATTCAAACTGTCTGTAAGATTTGCTTGATGATCTTATAATTCTGGCTGACTGGCAATAAAATGACAGATTAATTCAGTGGTGAAAATGTGAAAGGTGAAACAAGTAGTGAAAAAAGCCCTAAATGAATATACGTAATAATTGATTGCAAATTATCTTTTACCACTTTGGAGAAAGATCTAGGAGTTTTTGTAGGTAGTTCTCTGAAAATGTCAGCTAAGTGATGATCAAAACTGTAAAAAGAAAGTTAAGAAGCACAAATGATGTTATTGTAATGCACTAAGATGTTTTATCCTACAGAAAGAGAAAAAAAAAGCAGCTCAAAGGAGCAAATAAATACAAAGAATGACAAATACCCATTTGCCCTGCAAATACATTTGTTTAAGAAAAAAAGACACTTGTGAAATGGTAGAAGTCAAAGCTAATGTCAGATGAGGAGCTCCAAAACCTGTAATACTTTCCAGAAAGGGAGATCAAAGGAAATTATAGGTGTATGCAGTGAGCACTCTTTCAGATATACCTTGATGTGGGTCAGCCAAATCAGATGTCTAAAACCTGCTTATATCAACTATTTTACAATCAATATATGCAAGATTTATACCTTCCAAGTTAAAGTCACTGAAGCATTAAGCTTTATCACCACAAGAATGAATCTTTGAAAATAAGAAAACTATATTACGTTTCATCTATCCTTTTCACTTGACAGAGCAACTGACCCTGGTACCATTAGTCCATTCTCTTCAGCCCTTGGTAAGTCAGTGGAAGTTGTCCTGGGATATTCAGGTTACTGGCCTGATAGAAAGGATATCAGTGATTCTACTGCAGCACATTCTGGATGTACCTTGTTTTACATTTATACCCACAACCTTTGTGGAACAGGCAATCTAACAACATTTAGATCATCTTCTCATTCACAAATCTCAGTTCAACTGTAGTTTGTGGTATCTCAAGGAGCAACTCCTTTCTTAAATGTTCCCTCTCTTAAATGCTCCCTTTAATAAGAGATCAAAAAGCTCTTGTTTTCCTCTAATAACCATTGTTTCTTTACAACAGTGAATAATTAGCAACAAGATAGCTGTTTTGCACTCCTAAGCCAAATATTTTCTTGCGTACAGAGAAAAAACTGTGACAGTATATGTGTGGTTCAACACAGCACTTGGAGACATCTGCCACAGCGATATGTTTTACCAACTAAGACCACCAAGAATCAACAGAGATAACTTAAGTTAGCCATCAAGGCTAACTGTAAGACATAGCTCCCTGGTGTTATAAAATCACAGCTAATTTAGGATATGACTTTTGAGGACTGACTGCTGTGAATAACTAATGATAATGATTGCTAACAATTGAGAATTTATTTCTGGCAATGTACACTCTTAATGAATGTCAAGCTAGCAAAGTTTTCTTCTGAAGTGCTAACCTGCCCTGATTTACCAGGCTTCTACACACTTCTGGTGCATCCAGAGTTTCCAGATATCTCAATTAGCACAACGTTGTTTCTTCTAGCAGCGTTGCCAACTCTGTGCTCCTCTGTTTCTTTCATATAACTGAGCAAACATTGACAATATCCATTCTTGCTCAAATATTTCAAGGGACGCCATCTTCTTACTTGACAAGTGACTATTTATTTCTACTGTTCAGTGTTCCCAGTTTCTGTCTCAAAGTGGGATTGTTCCTTTCAACCAAGCTGTTCCACATTGTGAGTCTGTACCTTAAATCAGCCCTAACGTCTCTGAGATATTTCCCTCACATGGATTTACTTTAGCTTAACACCCAGGAAGAAAAAATCTCTAAAAGAATATGTTGTGGAGCTGCATTTTCTAATTTTTTTGGTAGTAATCTGGCAGAATCTCTTAGGAACACTGGATAACTTACAACATAATCTCTGAAACTTCAGTTTTTATTTGTCCATGTTTTCATCACCCCAATGTTCTTGTTCAAATCTGAATACTTTTTCAAGTGCGCAATTTTCTTTTCCATCCCTTCTGCTATGTTTCTGGCAATGCTTGGTTTTATTTGCACTGCCAGCCTTAACACTGAAAAGGCAGCAGAAGGCTATCTTTGTCATAGATCATTAACAGTGACCTGAAATTTGATGTGTGGGCTAAGAATGAAATTTGTTTTATCACCAGATTGCATTGGAAAGTCCCTCCCTGAGCCTGCTATACTCTCTGATTTCTTCTGGTAGTTATGAGCCATTCCTCTGCTTTCAAAATGTCAGTTGACACAGGAAACATTTCAATATTCCCAGCCAGAAAATGTCACTCCGAGCTGGATTTGTTTGTGAAATTATGTAAACAAAAGGCCATCATAGCTGGTGAAATTGAAAATTCTGTGAAGTTAAACATGTCTCAGAGGCACATTCCTGCCTTCTGGCACTGATCCTAAGGAGCACAAGTACTCTGAGCATATCTTCTAATAGTGTATGCTAAAATTAGTCTATAGTAATAGTAGCAGGGAGAGGTGTGCTGGTGATAAGGTTAATTTGTTTTGAACACTGTGTTTCATTAAGATGTAAATATGTCAAGTGAAGGAAGAAAAAGATATAGTCTTCCTGGAAGAAAAGGAACCTTTCTCTCCATCACAGTCTGAAAGGAGCATCCATACAGCCAGGTTCCCTTCACATAGAAATGAATGCCCCTTTAGGCAAGTAAAACTCAGCCATAGCTAAGAGGAATCCTTCAGAAAGCAGAAGAATGAACTATGTTATATTAAAACACAAAGAAATTAATAAAATGGTTGGATGTTTCCTTTACAATTACTTTTCATAAACATACACAAGGAATAAGCCCGCCTTGAAACTATACAATGCAATGAGTTAGTACAAGTAACTGATTTGCTTAATGATCTTTGTGGTTTTAGTGATCAGTGCTCCTTACTTTGAATCTTAGCAGGAGCACCGAGATAGGGCACTCAGGAAGTTAGTGTCTTGTGAAGCAGTCACCCATTTGGAAGGAGACTAATTAAGAGGTTGCCTTCAAGACTGTGGTGTGGTAAAGGTCTGTGGAAAAAGGTCTGAACTTACTGGTCTATTTAGAAAATAATAAGCGAGCTTTGGGTTACAAATGCCGAGAAACTGCAAATTTCAAAGCCAAATATAAGCTGCAAAAAACTGTTTTGAATTTAACTATACAATGTTCGTTCAGCCACCAAAGGAAAAAGGTAGCCATGAAATGCAGGGGGTAGGGCTGAGGGGAGAATAATAGCAGCAAAAAGTGAGAAAGAGATTATCTCCTATAGATAAGAGAGTGAGACAGGTTATTTATCACCAGTGGTAAATGGAAGGGCTGTCAAGAGCGGAGAGGAAGATTACAATGTGCCTTAAGACTAATATTCCTCTCCAGTCTGGGATTTTTAGTATCTCGTACAGTTGAAGCTTTACTATGCTTGTTTTTTTGGAGGTGTTTTCTAGCTCTCCCTTGAGGATCAGGAGGAAGAGTGATTGTTTCATAAAAACCTGGTAATTCCCTGTTTTGTATGCTTTATGAGCTCCTCGTAAGAGTTAATTCTGGTGGACGGCAATGAAATCAATTTTTGCTCACTTCTCACAAGGGCATTCAGTAGTTTGCTGGAGTGCAATATGTTACGGCATGTGTGTGTTAGACCCGTCTGTAGAATTTTGGTAGTTCTGTTACAGGAAATACTGTAGCTGAGGATAATGCCACTCTGCCTGTCACCTGCAAGACTTCACAAGGCACTGTCTTTTCCTCCCTAAACAACCTCTTCGTGAGGAGAAAATAGGGGAATACAACAGGATACATGGGAATTTAAAAAAAAAGATTGAGATATCCTTTAATAAAAATAAGTTGGGAAGTGAAACTCAACTCTATTTCTATGCTAGTATTGTAGTCTGTATAGATAAAAAATTTCATAGAATCATAGAATTATAGAATCATAGAATGGTTTGGGTTGGAAGGGACCTTTAAAGGTCATCTAGTCCAACCCCCTTGCCATGGGCAGGGACATCTTCAACTAGATCAGGTTGCTCAGAGCCCTGTCCAACCTGACCTTGAATGTTTCCTGGGCAACCTGTTCCAGTGTTTCATCACCTCATTTTAAAAAATGTCTTCCTTATATCTAGTCTATTTGCATGGCATCGTGGTTTAACGCCAGCCGGCAACTAAGCACCACACAGCCACTCGCTCACTTCCTTCCCGGTGGGATGGGGGAGAGAATCGGAAGGGTAAAAGTGAGAAAACTCGTGGGTTGAGATAAGGACAGTTTAATAGATAAAGCAAAAGCCACGCATGCAAGCAAAGCAAAACAAGGAATTCATTCCCTACTTCCCATCCGCAGGCAGGTGTTCAGCCATCTCCAGGAAAGCAGGGCTCCATCACATGTAACAGTTACTTGGGAAGACAAAACACCATCACTCCGAACATTCCCCCCTTCATTCTTCTTCCCCCAGCTTTATATGCTGAGCGTGATGCCATATGGTATGGAATATCCCTTTGGTCAGTTGGGGTCAGCTGTCCCCGCTGTGTCCCCTCCCAACTTCTTGTGCACCCCCAGCCTACTCGCTGATGGGGTGGTGTGAGAAGCAGCAAAGGCCTTGACTCTGTAAGCACTGTAAGAAACTAAAACATCTCTGTATTATCAACCCTGTTTTCAGCATAAACACAAAACATATCCCCATACTAGCTAATATGAAGAAAATTAACTCTATCCCAGCACACACGGGAAAGAAACAATCTTGATTTTGCACACATGAAGACAGGCTTTGCAGTAACTGTTACTGCTCAAGAATGGACTCTTGGGGCTAAAGTAGTTTGATGAAAACTTCAACTCAGTGCTCATCAGCACTAAGCAGTGCAAATGAGGTGTAGGGTTGGGAAGAAAGGAACAGGGAAAAGAGCAAAAAGAACACCTTAAAACTGTATAAAGCCAGAAACATCTTGAATACTCTGTGCAGTCCTCGTCTGTGCCTCTCAGAATGCGTACAGTACAGTTGTAAATGATACCAAGAAGGGCAGCAAGGATAATAGAGGGAAAAACAGTGAAATACTCAACAATGACTCTTCAGCACGGAAAGAGAGGCAATGAAGGAGGATAAAATAGTTATTAGTGACACAGAGGCAAGCAGTAAGGAACGGTTAGTTATTGTCTTCGTCACAACCAGAACTAAAGTGTATGAAATATAATTCATATTTGGCAGTTCAAAAGGAACAAGAGACATATTTCTGATTTTTATTGATAGTGCACAGTTATGTGTACTGGAGATGCTACTAGTTAACATGGGTTCAAAGAGACTTTGAAGAATTTGTGGAAGAAAAATGTCTTGAAGATAAGAATGTCACATGAGGTATGAAGTTCAGGAACAGCTTGGGCCTCAAACTGCTGGAAATCAGAAGACTGTCCCTGGGTACTGGACTAAATTAGACTTCTGCCTCATTCAGTAAATCAATTTTTCTATCAAGTTCTCCCTTATTCAATCAGGATGCCCACTGAATTATGTCAGGGGCCTCAGCAAGTGCCTTGATTTCTTTGTACAGTCACACAGCAAACTGATGATGACACCTCTTAGGTATTTCCCTAGCAAAGGCATCATGAATATCTGTTAGGTGATATTATAGGAATTGCTTTGAAGATAACAAAACATTATTGGGGTACTCAATCATTAGTTGATCTTATATCACCAATCCCCTTACCAGCTACAATGATTATCTGTCTACACCAGAATCTAAGTATAAACTAAGAAATTTTAATTTTGGTCAACTTTCTGTCCTTTTCTGTAGCAAGGAGACTCTTACAGGGAAAATAAATGTTTCTGGCTCTCAAATTTACAGTGAGTCTTGAAAAAAGTAAATATTTTGTGTGAAGTCCCTGCTCTGAAGTCACATGATTCCTTAAGAACCTCTGTTTTTATTTAATAAAAAATAAGTTTCTTGAAGCTTGAAAAATGTGCCAGATGATACATAAAAAGAACTTAGTAAAAAATACCCATGACTTTCATTTTTAAAATCAGATGGCAAGGAACAAAGAAATTGTGAATGTCATGGTTTGTAGTACTGAATAAAACATCCTCGATCCAAAACACATTATTGATATTATTAGATGCATTTTTCCCATTTAATGAAAATTCTCAACAATGACAACAAAAAAAATCAAGAAGAGCAGAAAAAAAGATGGTACTGAGCAATGAGTTATATCAGTGCTCCTTACATTATGCAAATTCCTTACATGACTCCCAAAAAAAGATACAGTAGGGACATATCAAAAAAATAATTCTTATGTAGGTTTTATGAGTCACTGTATAAAATACATGGTCTTTTCATTGTCACTTGGCCAGAAATGTAATGCGTACATACACCAAAGCAATTTAACGTCTCTCCTCATGCCTCAAGCCTTAATAGAATATTTTTAATATGCAGATTGCATTGCATTTTGTTATATGCCATATAGAAATACATAACACACAATATGAAAGTGCATTAAATACATAACTCCTACACTGGCTGTATTCACACCAATAAAACATTTTGACTTTAATTTCACATAAGGAAAGATACAGAAACAAAATGCTATGAAACTTTTGTAGGAGAAGTATGCCAGCTTTTACTCCTCTTCATGGCCTGCAAGCAAAATGATACCTACAGCATATTTAAGCAAACACGGGTTTTGGCAAAAGCATCATACCTGCTCACAAGACTGCTGAATTAGTCAGAGATGCAAGATCTCACTCTTAGTTGTACAGCATGGATTAAAAAGTCTGTAGCACCAGAATTACGTTTTTGGCATCTGCCTAAAATTTGAATGATAAGTAATGCACTGTTATAATTTTGCCACCCAGACCTACTCATGAAATAAAGTGTCTTCCCCATCAGGTTTGCTTCTATGTTTCACTCCGCAGAATAATATTGCACAACATCAGAAGAAAACACAACAATATTCACTTGGTCAAGAAACTGGAACCAAACAGTATTAATGGTCTGTTCTAATGTCCCATCTGATAAATTTCAAAATTAAAGGGAATGTTTATACATCAGGCAAATTGAAAAGGGGAACTGGGGCATAGACTGCATAAACACTTCTTTGAAAAAAATAGTTCCAACTCTGCCTTCAAATCTGGACTTTTCTATGTTCATAATGCCAAGTGGACACAAGGAGGACAGGCTATGCCTGCAGATTCTCTGAAGGTAGCTTTTTTTGCAGTGGTACAAACAGGCACAGAGTAGGACAAAACATGTCTGCTGTGGAAGGATCCTTGGAGACAGCTAAAACAGAAAAGGGAGTGAAGGATGCAAGAACCTACTGACCTGAGAAGGAAAGGAGCATACTGAGATCTGTGTGACATTTGTGGGAAGTTTTCAAAATAAAGGAAGTGGAAGAGGGGCACAAAGAGAGCTGTGAGATGGAGCTCCTGGTGCTTATCAGTCCTCTCAATCCCCAGCAGCTATGAAGTATGAGGTGCAAAAAGTGCTAAAATGTTGTTTGCAGTAGCGTTAGCAGTAGCACCAATACAACCAATGCACTGATTTGGCAGCTCTAGCTGTGGGGTGAGGCTTTGATGGTCATCTGTTCTAGTATTCAGTGACTTTCACTGTTTCATATTGGACAATCAAGATTGTGGATGCAGAAATCAAGTTAGCCATGCTGGTGAAACTAATTAAAGAGTTGCAAGCCTTTTGGTGGTTGCATTCATTTTTGATTTGGCAACAGCTGGAGAAAGTTTATGTATCACAAATGTTTGCTACACACTAATTCACTAATCATTATTGAGCTGGGAAGATTGCCAATAAAAGAAAAAGCAGTCATTTCAACAACTGAAAATAGACTTATGTAGTTCATGCCCCAGTTTTTTTTGTTGCAATGTTGAATGTCATACTGGTATGCTGTTTTTGTAAATGGCCTGATCAAAGAAATACGGTCAAGAATACCTTCCAGGGTCAATTCCCTGGAAATTTCATTGATCTTAAACATGGCCAACTGGTTAAGCAAGCAGTGGCCCTTATTCTAGGAAAACTTAGATCAGGCAGTCTTCTTCGTACCTTGTCTACACATTATTGGTACCTTGGTACCTTGTCCTTTTTCCTGAAAAAAGAAAGAGAACAGGGATCAAACTACGTGATTACTGGTTGCAACATTCAATGGCATGACTAAAAATGAAGAAATTTATTTTTTGAAAAACAAAATAAAATAATCCATAAAAATGATATGGAGTATTTCCAACCTTGATATTGTTTGCTTTTAAAAGTAAAAGTGCCAGATGCTTGACTTGATGGCAGGAGTTTGAATTTCCCTGACTAAAAAAAAAAAAATCTCCTGCTCCTGTAATAGCTGAGTGGAGTTGTCTGAACCTCCATATTCTATTCTGAGAAGGAAACTGTTTAACACAAAGCAAGATTTTAAATCAAATAACACTGAAGTAACTTTTGCCCAGTTTGAATCCTATAGCAAATAACTGCTTTGTTTATTGTATTAAAATCTGAACAGTTCTTAAAATGTGACAAATTACAGACCCAAATCTCTTCCCAAAGAGCTTCCACTTTGCAAAAAGAAGTGGTAAAAGCAAAGTGAGGATTGGGTCTCTCATCTGCTCCTCTTTATGGCTAGATTTTCTGCTGTAACATCCTATGAGAAGTACATTTTTCAAGGAAACAGGAGAGCAGATGGTTCAGCCAGGCCAGTACCTTGTGTAAAGGGGAGTTTTCCATCTGCAGAAAAACACCAAAGACCTGGGACTTGAGACGGCTGTCAAAAATTCAGATTGTCAGTAAGACATTCACTAGAACTTAATAAGATCCTGCAGTCAGCCACAAAACAAGGGGATCAGTGCAAGGATTTAGGTGTAAAAATATTATCACCAGATCAAGAGAATATTGATAGCTGCTTTTGAATAGCTGGGAAGGGGAATTATATGTGCATTAGCACAGAGAAGACAGAATCTTATCAAATGCAGCCATTGTAAAATATTTACTTGCTTTTTGTCCTCTTCTCACCCTAAACAATATTTCATCATCTTTTCTTCAGCTATTAGAAAAACTCTAGCCAAGACTGAAAGCAAAAACTAATTTCTGTAGGATCAACAGGGCCCAAACAGAATAATGAATGACTTGTACTTGTATCATACAGGAAAATTAAAGAAAGAAAAGACAGTTTTCTTATAACTCTCAAGAACAACTGTGGAATGAATGGTGAAATGTATCCTTGCCATAAAAGCCTGGGGAGTTCCAAACTTATGGAAAAACAAAGTTTTTCTCTTAGTTCTGCAAATTTTACTGTAATTTCCATAGATTTTTTTTTTCTGAAGAACTATATTAATTCCTGCTTTATTTGGTGTGAGCTTTTTTTGTTTTGTTTCATGTAGATATGAAAAATAACACTGTGCTTACAGGTAATACAACTATAAAAGGGCTAAAGCCCACAAATGTCACAGCTAGCAAACGGCAATATCAGTATTATTTATAAGATATCACAGCATAAGCATGCATTTATTTACTGGATCCTGAATATTGGCTGATACTGACAGTAGTTAATTAATCAGCCATAATGTTTGCAATGAAGAAATCATGCAAAAGACAATATTTCCATGACCATTTCATATACACATATTTATTCACAACAGACACAAATCAATATAGATAAGATTTCTGCATTAACAGGCCAGAATTTTGTCTTTTGGAGTTAAGATCCTCCCTTATGGATATCTAACCTAACAGCAACCCAATAAAACATCAAAGCCCTGCTTTGAGCAGGAGACTGGAGAGATGACTTCCTGACATCCTGAATTATTCTGTGCTTCTGTGATTCTAACTGCCCTACATATATACATATTTTCAGAAAATCACAGTCTCAGCAAGCATGAACGTTGATATAAGCTACCCCTAAAAATGCTGGTTTTTAAAGATGTGATATTGCTTTGCTCATACGTTCAACCAAAATATAAAGAGAACCCAGGGGCCTTCAAGTAGGTCAGAATACTTGATTCTCTTCCCACTGCCCTCCTTCTGTGTCATTCTGAAGTACAGTTACTTTGATCCTAACTTATGTCTTTGATTTTTCTGAATAATAAACATAACTTTGAAAAACACCCTCTATAGAAAAATTTGATGCTGTTGTACATAATATTTCATCCCTCCCCAAATGATCAATTCTAGTTCATTTGAAATAATTAATTCCAAATAATTAAGATGACTGTGACTGCTACAAAGACATGACTATTTGAGAAGTCTATGTGCAGTTAATGAATCGCAGTGTAATATTATGGGGTCTTTCCCATACATCATCACAGAACAAGGTTCACTTGTATTGCTCCATTTTGGGATGGCAGTGATGCCGGACTGAGTATAGAAGGTCATTAGTTTCCTGTGTAAACAGAAGCCCTCTTGGACAAAGAAGATGGCCAAATTCTCCAGCCTCAGTCTGTAGCCACTGGTGGCTTTCGTTTGTCTGCTAAACTTAAGAACCTTCTGGAGCAGTTTTTCCACTCCTATTTATAAGGCTTCTCAACTTTCTTCCTAAAGGGAACCAATCTCCTGAGTCTTACCATTAAAGCACATATTCTAGTTCAGCAGCTCTTCTCTCAACTCTTTGCACCATTTTATGAACATCCTTCAGTGCAAGTCACAGAGGCATATACAGTTCTTGTTCATCCTCCCTGGCATGTCCCTGCAAAATAGCTACTCAAGATTAGACTAATTGAATTTTCAAGTAATTTAATACCTCATTTTTACAAAAAATTTTTTTTTGAGGAAAAAAATGCTTTGATCCAAGTCTGTTTCTATGTGAGTCTATGAGGCTACATGCTAAATTTGATGTTGTTTCTCTGTTCATCCATAACTTCTGAGAGCCGCACACTTTGCAAGCTTAGATCACTAGAAATGTATTGATTTAGGAAGGTGTTGGTGAGCATCAGTATACCAAAAAAGGAGAAGAGATGGCAACAGTTTCTCACCCCTTCTCTGTCTCTTAGATCAGTTAGCCCTCCAAAGCAGGGTGACAGAGTACAGTTGCTAACTTACTTGGAACAGACCCACAACTCTTGGTTATACAGGCGGGCAGCAAGG